>NW_020439094.1:638025-647582 GCF_000699045.2 Agrilus planipennis
GGACGCCGGTTCGATTCCGGGTCCGTCTGCCTTGGTCCAAGTTTTTCTGTGGTTTCCTTGGACCACTTAGGCAAATGCTGAGGCAGTAATATTCCACAGATAATCTTTCATTCTCTTCTGTCTTCATTTCGTCCGTCTCATCTTTCTCACCCGGAACACCACCCACCCATTCCCACGATTTCTGAATGGAGGCTGAAAAGGTCCTTCCGCCCTACCTTCCGACGTAGTCCGGTAGGACTGCCCACCCACCAGCATTAGTGGCTGACGCGAATGAAACACCCAAAAGTTTTTTCTTCTTCATATATATTGTTCTATGTACATTTATATACCGAAAAATTTCAGTTGTATTCTTTACATTTGATTTGAATTATTCACAATTTTTTGTAGTCTTTTTATTTCTATATGTTTCCAGGATTATTTTTCTTGCCTTCTAAAATTAGTTTTGTTTTTATATATATAATGGTTTTACATTCACATTCTGATATGTACCGATGTATATCTACAATGAATGCCTTTTTTTTTAATGACTTATTAAAATTTCAATAAGGACAATTTTTAAAAGATTTGGGGCGCAGCCCACGCGTTAAGCTTGTTGATATTTATTTTCCAATAATATTGATATCCAATCTATTCTGCTGTATATTTTCTCGAAATTGGCAATGATCTTAATTGTTAGTTTAACAACCATTGTCGATGCCGCACAAATTAATCACTATATTTCATTTGTTATTACCTCTTGAAGGTGAATAAAAAATTTTAACGAAGTGTACCGCTCTATATTAGGCGATGTTTAAACGTACTATAAATTATAATCTCGAAGTTTTCACGTAAATCATTAAAAAAGGTCTCGAGAGATCCGGATCACAAGAAGCGTTATAACGCTGACTACTTACTCGAATTATAAATTAGACATAAATTAATATGTATTTTATTTTAACTACACCTGACATTCATAATGTTTATAAGTGGAATGTCAGGATATTAATCATACAAAAAATTTAATTTATTAACGTTATGTAATTCGCAAACGCCGCACTTCGAACCTTTGTAAAAATATTGAGTGCATTTGTAATAGTTACTCAATAAATTTTCTATGGTAAAATATGTGTAAGTGTTTAAGGGCAACTATTAAAAATTCATCAGTAGGAGTTTTTATTGGCAATTTTAATAATTTACATGAAAATGTATGCATATATGAGTTAGGAAAAATGGGAATCACATAAGGATAACACATTTTTTTAATTACAAACTGTCACTCTCTTTTGCTTTGGCAATTTTTCTTTTCTTTTTCGAACATTTACATTGGTTGATTTCTGACGTACTTGTTTTCACTTTTCAAAAAGACAAACGAAAATTGATTAACTTACTTTGAAATTGAGATACTTGCAGGGGGTTGATGTAGTTACTTATTAGAGTTCGTTAAGTTTGAAGATTTCCCGCGATTCCTGGTCCCTTTTGTGTGTTTTCAGGGGGTTGAAGTGGTTACTTCTCAGAGTCTCGATGGGTTGGAAGACCCCCTTCGATTCCTCGTCCGTTTCATTCTTTGGTTGGTCGAAATATCCTTTGTTGGTTCGATGATTTTCTCGTTCTCTAGGGTGCTACTGATTTCGGGATTTTATCAACGCGTACACAGACGCACATGTACAACACCGACAAAGTCTGAAAATTCCACTGACTGCGCCAGTTAATGTTTTTTTGCCGCCGAACTTATTTTTTAAAAATAAAAACATTTTAACTTCACCCACTTAACTCACCAGTAAGATCAACAAACGGCACTTTCTAATCGTAAACACATAAACACCCCATAGTAAAATTGACATCCGTTATTAGGGATCGTAAAGGATCCTTCCCGATTTATTTCTGTTCCGATACCTCAATAAAGTAATTTATCTGATGCCGATGCATCCATTGGTTTTACGAAAAGGATTTCCTATTTCACACAAAATTTTCAAAGAAATGAAAACACAAATTTTACGAAATGTAGAAATAGATCCCTGGAATTTTTGGAATTCCAATAGTCATCATCATAAGGTCGTCAGTCCTAAGACTGGTTGGACACGTACCTCCACTCTTTCCTATCCTGAGTTAATCTTCGCATTTCCCCAAACCTAGAACAACCCACATAATTAACTATTTGCGAACAGTAATTTAATCTAGGTCTACCTCTACTCCTTCTAACTCTGGTTTATGCCTCTAATATGTCTCTGACTAGACCTTCATGCCTGAGAAGGTGTCCTGCCAACCTATCTCGCCTATTTCTTATTAACATCCATAGAGTCCTCTGCTCTTATATTGTTTCTAATACCTCTTCCTTTCTAACCTTCTCTATATCTCTATCCACGGTATCATCATTCGCCTGTTAGAACGCTTCTAACCTTTCCTTTTCCGCAGCGCCCACCGTCCATGTTTGGCGTTCGTACAACGTCGCGCCTCTAAACATACACCTTTAACAGTGTGCATTCCTGTCTAACCCCCTAATTTTTACTTCTCTATGTTGCAGCTCCTGCCTGTTCTTCTTTATCCAATAGTATACGTTCTATAAATCTCTGTGGTTTACCAGTCATTTGGATCAGATCTTGTCTGAGTCAACTAATTTTTGGAATACGTCTGTTGCTGTTGCTGTTAGTATTTCATTGCTTACATTTATTTATTTTCCAAGTCTTGTTTTTTTTTGTCTAGGTACTAATAAAACGTAAACACGCAAGCAAAATCCGCATTTTTCGTTTGTATTTTTTAACAGTAACGTAATTGAATGTTGAAAATTCCAGTTTAATGTTGTTAATTAAAACAGTCGCTCAATTTCAAGCAGATTAACTTTTAATTGCTATTTAATCTCTTCCACTTTTTACACAATTTTGAACCAGTTAGTCCGGTATCTTTAAAACCAATAAATATGTTTTTTTACCAAAAATAAACGATATCTATAAATGATCCTTTCGTAGGAGTTGTAATTCCTAAGGTACTATTTATAACCACAATTTGTTGCTCTCAAATATTTACATTGTAAACTACCTACATTTCCAAAGTACCTATTTCAAAAACAGGAAATATACGATCAGGGCTAAGTTGGGTAAATAAAGTTTTTATTATTTTAAAACGAACACTCCAACATTTCATTCCAAATTGCAAACATTATCAATGTAGGTTTTGTAGTGACAGATTTGACTAACAAATTGGTAAAGGCTTTCGCGGCTAGTGGGTAAACTGATGCTGACCTGATTCGAGTCTAAAGGCCGTGGTCGGTTGGAGTTCCCTCCTAACGTTTCGCCTGTACGAATGGCGAACTTCTTCAGAAGCCTTTCTGTCTTCAATCCACATCCAGCATCGGAGATAGAATGACCTTAGAAGAAGTTTGCTACTACTGCTAGAACGAGCGAAACGTTAGGGAGAAACTCCAACTAATGACGGCCTTTAGACTCGAATTAAGACAACATTATAATATTAATTATTCATTATTGAAATTGTCTGTGAGACAAACATAGCCGAACTTTTTGGCACCTGGTACAAAAATATCTGCACAGCGATAACAAAATATATAGGGTTGTTCGGAAAGTTATTTCGTTTTTTTTGTGGAAATGAAAGACAGTTTTCGTATAATAAACAAATACTTTATTAAATTATATATTGACCGTTCTGGTCCAACACCTTTTGTCATCTTTCTGGTAGTAGCATAATTCCACGCTCATAAAATTTTTGGTCTTTGCTGGCAAAAAACTGATCGAGGAGGTTTTTGACCTCCTCATTTGAGGTGAAGGTTTTACCGTCTAAAAAATTTTGGAGTGACCGGAACAAATAATAATCCGATGGTGCCAGGTCTGGAGAATATGGTGGGTGTAGCATTGTATCCCATTCAAGCTGTAAAAGCTTTTGGCGAGTGACCAAACTTGTGTGAGGTCTCGCGTTGTCTTGGTGAAACACTACACCTTTCCTGTTGATTAGTTCTGACCTTTTCTGTTGAAGTGCATCATTCAGTTTGTCCAGCTGATGACAGTAGACTTCCGAATTAATCGTTGTGTTATCCGGTAAAAGCTCAAAAAAAACGATTCCTTTAAAATCCCACCAAACAGACAGCATCACCTTTTTTTGGTGAATATCGGCTTTGGAAATGGTTTGAGCCGGTTCATCTTTTTTGCTCCATGACCTCTTGCGTTTGACGTTGTTGTATACAACCCATTTTTTGTCCCCAGTGATGATGCGCTTCAAAAACGGATCATTTTCGCGACGTTTGAGAAGCGAATCGCAGACGTCAATGTGGCGACACAGATTTCTCTCTGTGAGAACATGGGGAACCCATACATCGAGTTTCGAGGATAATCCCAGGCCTTTCAATTGGTCATAAACTGATGAATTTAACCTCAATCCGATCTCACGTGTTGTTATTCGCCGGTTCACATCAACTAATGCCTTTATTGCGTCTTTAACAGCTTCAACCGGCCTTCCCGAACGTGGTGCATCTTCGACATTTGCCGGATCGAGATTTAGCGAACCAGTTCTGGCACTGGCGTACTGTCAACACACCTTCTCCATACACATCAGTCAATTTCTTTCTGGCTTGAACAGCATTTTTACCCTTTATGTAGTAAAACAGTAAGATATGTCGAAAAATGCTGCTTATCGCTCTAAAACTACTGCGCAGAATTAATTGGAATTTTTCACACACAAGCCTTGCCATATGAGCTCTCAAAGCATATAAAAATTATACGGCTTAAATGTGAAATTGGGTGCAAAAGAATACAATTAAATCCTCTGTCGGAAAAAAACGAAATGACTTTCCGAACAACCCTATAGAAATGGCTTCAGTTTTATTACTCCAATTCGGTATAATATACATATTGTTGGAGCGCAAGTACAGGTATTGTTAGTAAAATAATGAGTACGAATCCTGACGCAGTAAAAACTACGTGTGACCCAAAAATTTCTTTTATGAGTTTTTGTCTCGGCAGAAAATGACGAAAATGGAACGTTCGTTAGAGCAGGACCAGGCGACATGAATTTTGCCTCAATCTGGAAAAAAACATCTCACAGATGGTTTCCTTGGTTAAGGGCTTAGAAAGGTGACGCTGAGTCAAAGAGCTAGATTTTCCTGTAGTTCAGTAAATTCAAGAACAAACGGAAAACCAATGAGACTTATTTGGACAAAAATGGGACCTAGGTAAGAAATCTGCTCAAAACTCTAACAAGACAACACTTCAACAGTCCCGATATCAGTCCGTTGTACTTTTTCCTGTCCCCAGAAAGCTGAAGAGACGCCTGAAAGGCTACTGTTTCAAAGATGTTTATGAAGATGAATTACTTTAGCAATATGCACCGATCTTACCAATAAATTATGTTTATTAGACTTACCCTCACTTTAAGGACAAACCCTGCATGTTAAGCATTTCTGCTGGCGTTTGACGCATGAAGGTGTACACCTACTTTCTAACATATAAAGGATGTTTGTTGTGAGAAAATAAATTTTAATTGAAAGAGTTCTTTCTGGTATTCTCACTTTACACGCCAAATTAATTGCGAGCAAACTATTTTATATAAATGATAACGATTGTTGTTTTAAATATTTAATAGTCAACACTTAACTTACACGTAGAATTAAAATAAAACTAAATAAATAAAATTAGATGTAAAAGTATAAAAGTAGGCTCTATGATTGAATATGAATTGATTGTTGCTTGTTGATACTGTTTCGATACTGATTTGATACTGATTCGATACTCTCTTGATACTGTCTTGATACTGAATTGATACTCTCTTGATACTGATCAAAATGTGTATTACTAATTACATAAATAGCTTCGCCAGTGGGCGTTAACAATAACATTGAGGGTGCAAGGCGACCCTGTCAGTCAGGTCAATACCCCATTTCAGGTACAGACAAAATAAGTGAATTTNCTTCATAAAAAAGCCATTATTTCTCGTAAAAAGTAAAGGATAAAAAATGGTTATTGTGGGTTATCCCTAAGAGATAGACATATACCATCGCGGAATTTTTTGTAGACCTTTTTAAGGTGTACAATTCTGTAGTATATTATTTTGATCTATCTCGTAGGGTTCAGCCAGCGTTTGCAATGTAAGCGCAAAAAATGTGTTTATTTACGACATCACATTAGAAACCTCTAAAATTATCAGTATTTCTCTGCTATATTATGCATGTATTATACGTATAAACCTTCCTCTTGGATCACTCTATCTTTAACAAAAACCGCATCAAAATCCGTTGCGTAGTTTTAAAGATTTAAGCATACATAGGGACAGACAGCGGAAAAGCGACTGTTTTATACTATGTAGTGATAGCCAGGTTTTCTACTATATATATGTAGACATAGGGCATTCCGTAGTACCAAACGAAAGTCTATTATTCCAATTTACCGGGCTGAAGAGCGAAATAACTGTTCTAACTACTTCCATCAACCCATAAATCACATCAAACGGTTGACGATGACCAACTGGAACGTTCATCGACATTAATTCTTGAAACGGATTAATTTGTATGCTTTAAAATTCAATTTCTTTCATAAAATACTCAAAGCCGTTGCATACGACAAGCCAAGTTGTTGAAAACAGCTCTGACTCGAGTCTCTGAAAGCGAGACTCGAGTCTCCTTCTCTCATCGAGTCTCTCTGGTGTCGCTGAGAGAGACTCTCAAGAGACTGTCAAAAAAACCGTTTAGCGTCTCTAAACGAGAGACTCGAGTCGCTCATAGAGATCCTCATTTCGTATCCCGTCTCTGAACGAGAGGCTGGAATCTCTGAACGAGAGACTCGAATCTCTCAATAAGTGGTGTCTCGATAGACATGGTTAAAATTTCAACATATTTCAGAGATCCCAGTCTTTTTACGAGAGTTTCAGTTTTAATCATTCAGTCTCTCTGGGAGACACTCGAATCTCTGAATTGGCAATTTTATCGTTAGAGTCTCTCATACAGAGACTGTGAGAGATCCATAAAAACACCTAGGCAATAACTGAGAGACTGTAAAAGACTGTGAGAGACGCTCTCAGAGACGCTGAAAGACTCTGAGAGACTGGAGAGAGTGAAAATTTTTGTCTAGGGACTTTGTTTATGTTTTAGTGTTCACTGATCAGTTCCGAGATCATCAATCACGAAATTGTATTAAGGTACAATGAGCATGTGAATTGTCATTACACTCTGCTTGTAATTTTTATTTGATATAATGTAATATGTTTATTTATATTCTCTACTTTATAAAGAAAAATTACTGTTTCGTTATGCAGGAAAACATTTCTAGAATAGATGAAAGAATGACTGAACTTTACCTACCAACAATTCCCATGTGTCAAAAGTTTTACCAAGCATGTAAGTGATTATTAGAGAAATCGGACATAACTAAGTGTAAAAAGTCATTTAAGATGAGGCATGATGTAATTAGTTTTGTAATTTAGTAATCCAAATAAATTGACCATGCTATAGGCTTAGCAAATTTTCACAATACAGAGTGAAAAGGGTTGCGATCAGTAGAGTTCAATATAATTCACAGTAGGCCCAATTATTTCATTTATACCTACATATTTCGCAATATACCTTCGGTAACATTGTCTGTAGTAGTAAAAGTTATAAATATATATTCATAAATTTAAACAGTATAACTTTCTATACTCAATATATTTATTGCATTTCATCACAATCATCATCCTAAGGTCGTCAGTCATAAGAATGGTTGGACACGCACCTCCACTCTTTCCTATCCTGAGCTAATCTTCGCATTTTCCCAAAACTAGAACAATCCACATCCTTAACTATTTGCGAAGAACAAAGGAAAAGTTAAAAATTTTATATTTTTTTGTACAATATTTGTTTTTAATTTTATATTTTACATTTTAATGTATTCAGATATATTTAATAAAATTGTCTGACATCGGTTTCTCTTAAATAACTTTTTTTAATGGAAAAAGTACGTAAACGTAGCACATATTTAATAAATAAAGAGGACAAATTGAAAAAGGTAGGTACTTAACATTCTTTTCTGTTTAACACCTACAGGAAACAATTACTTCAGTACTAAACATCAGCCTGAACATTCCCAAAATGTGAACACCAATTTGGGGACAATTTATTGAATACTTAAGATTCTCATGAAAGCAGTTTCTTGTCTATTTTCGGAGTTCGTAGGAGCATTAAGCTCCTTCTTCTTATTCTTCTTAAAAAATAAATGAACATATTAACCTACGACCTACTTTAGGACTAAAGTTCTTTTGTTTATGCTTATAAAAAGTTTTAAAAGGAAGAAGGAAAATGGAAATGGCGTGTAACAGATATACGTTAGAACAAAAATAACACACGCATCAAGGTTGCAACAGTTTTTATTTGATATAATGTAATATGTTTATTTATATTCTCTACTTTATAAAGAAAAATTACTGTTTCGTTATGCAGGAAAACATTTCTAGAATAGATGAAAGAATGACTGAACTTTACCTACCAACAATTCCCATGTGTCAAAAGTTTTACCAAGCATGTAAGTGATTATTAGAGAAATCGGACATAACTAAGTGTAAAAAGTCATTTAAGATGAGGCATGATGTAATTAGTTTTGTAATTTAGTAATCCAAATAAATTGACCATGCTATAGGCTTAGCAAATTTTCACAATACAGAGTGAAAAGGGTTGCGATCAGTAGAGTTCAATATAATTCACAGTAGGCCCAATTATTTCATTTATACCTACATATTTCGCAATATACCTTCGGTAACATTGTCTGTAGTAGTAAAAGTTATAAATATATATTCATAAATTTAAACAGTATAACTTTCTATACTCAATATATTTATTGCATTTCATCACAATCATCATCCTAAGGTCGTCAGTCATAAGAATGGTTGGACACGCACCTCCACTCTTTCCTATCCTGAGCTAATCTTCGCATTTTCCCAAAACTAGAACAATCCACATCCTTAACTATTTGCGAACAGTAATCTAATGTACGTTTACATCTACCCCTCCTAACTTTCGTTTCTGCCTCCAATATGTCTCTGTCTAGACCTTCATGCCTGAGAAGGCGTCCTACCAACCTATCTCGGCTATTTCTTATTGAATTCCATAGAGTCATCTGTTCTCCTATTCTTTCTAATTTCTCTTCATTTTTAACCTTCTCTATCCACGGTATCCTCATCATTGGCCCGTAACACTAAATTTCTGTCGCGCCCACCATTCGTGTTTCGTACCCGTACAGCGCCACGCTCCAAACGTACAATTTTAATTGCATTTATCCTGTAAATATTATTTCTTTCAAATGTAATGCGGCTATCCTGGTCCATTTTGAGCTTCCAATTTTCTACAGGCCGTTCGAACATTTCGGGTGATATTAGGTGAATGATTTGAATAATGTTAGCTTCCAATCCCTTTATTGTATACTAGTAACCCGCCCCAGCTTCGCACGGGTGCAATGCCGATACTAAATATATTTTTGTTTTGTTTAGATTATTATCGAAAAGGGGAAATCTTCAAAAGATACCCCCTGAACATACTAAATATACTACAGAATGTCTTTATATACAACATTCACAGTTTTTTTGTCATTAGACAATACAAACCGGCCTCCCGGCCG
>NW_020439094.1:649762-665558 GCF_000699045.2 Agrilus planipennis
TATAGTATTGTAAAGATGCAACAAAGGAAAAGTTAAAAATTTTATATTTTTTTGTACAATATTTGTTTTTAATTTTATATTTTACATTTTAATGTATTCAGATATATTTAATAAAATTGTCTGACATCGGTTTCTCTTAAATAACTTTTTTTAATGGAAAAAGTACGTAAACGTAGCACATATTTAATAAATAAAGAGGACAAATTGAAAAAGGTAGGTACTTAACATTCTTTTCTGTTTAACACCTACAGGAAACAATTACTTCAGTACTAAACATCAGCCTGAACATTCCCAAAATGTGAACACCAATTTGGGGACAATTTATTGAATACTTAAGATTCTCATGAAAGCAGTTTCTTGTCTATTTTCGGAGTTCGTAGGAGCATTAAGCTCCTTCTTCTTATTCTTCTTAAAAAATAAATGAACATATTAACCTACGACCTACTTTAGGACTAAAGTTCTTTTGTTTATGCTTATAAAAAGTTTTAAAAGGAAGAAGGAAAATGGAAATGGCGTGTAACAGATATACGTTAGAACAAAAATAACACACGCATCAAGGTTGCAACAGTTTTTATTTGATATAATGTAATATGTTTATTTATATTCTCTACTTTATAAAGAAAAATTACTGTTTCGTTATGCAGGAAAACATTTCTAGAATAGATGAAAGAATGACTGAACTTTACCTACCAACAATTCCCATGTGTCAAAAGTTTTACCAAGCATGTAAGTGATTATTAGAGAAATCGGACATAACTAAGTGTAAAAAGTCATTTAAGATGAGGCATGATGTAATTAGTTTTGTAATTTAGTAATCCAAATAAATTGACCATGCTATAGGCTTAGCAAATTTTCACAATACAGAGTGAAAAGGGTTGCGATCAGTAGAGTTCAATATAATTCACAGTAGGCCCAATTATTTCATTTATACCTACATATTTCGCAATATACCTTCGGTAACATTGTCTGTAGTAGTAAAAGTTATAAATATATATTCATAAATTTAAACAGTATAACTTTCTATACTCAATATATTTATTGCATTTCATCACAATCATCATCCTAAGGTCGTCAGTCATAAGAATGGTTGGACACGCACCTCCACTCTTTCCTATCCTGAGCTAATCTTCGCATTTTCCCAAAACTAGAACAATCCACATCCTTAACTATTTGCGAACAGTAATCTAATGTACGTTTACATCTACCCCTCCTAACTTTCGTTTCTGCCTCCAATATGTCTCTGTCTAGACCTTCATGCCTGAGAAGGCGTCCTACCAACCTATCTCGGCTATTTCTTATTGAATTCCATAGAGTCATCTGTTCTCCTATTCTTTCTAATTTCTCTTCATTTTTAACCTTCTCTATCCACGGTATCCTCATCATTGGCCCGTAACACTAAATTTCTGTCGCGCCCACCATTCGTGTTTCGTACCCGTACAGCGCCACGCTCCAAACGTACAATTTTAATTGCATTTATCCTGTAAATATTATTTCTTTCAAATGTAATGCGGCTATCCTGGTCCATTTTGAGCTTCCAATTTTCTACAGGCCGTTCGAACATTTCGGGTGATATTAGGTGAATGATTTGAATAATGTTAGCTTCCAATCCCTTTATTGTATACTAGTAACCCGCCCCAGCTTCGCACGGGTGCAATGCCGATACTAAATATATTTTTGTTTTGTTTAGATTATTATCGAAAAGGGGAAATCTTCAAAAGATACCCCCTGAACATACTAAATATACTACAGAATGTCTTTATATACAACATTCACAGTTTTTTTGTCATTAGACAATACAAACCGGCCTCCCGGCCGGTACCGCCGCAACCGCTATGTCCCTGCATTTTAAATCTGTAATATCTTCGAAAATATTCATTTAAATTACATGCTGTAAAGGGCCATATTGATCTATATTAAATGCACAATGTATTTAAGGTACTTAATTGGATAAGAATTAATGCTGTATTGCCTACAATCGCTTCGTAAATAAGTCATTATTTCTCATAAAAAGTAAAGGATAAAAATGGTTATTGTGGGTTATCCCTAAGAGATAGACATATACCATCGCGGACTTTTTTGTAGACCCTTTTAAGATGTACAATATTGTAGTATATTATTTTGATCTATCTCGTAGGGTTCAGCCAGCGTTTGCAATGTAAGCGCAAAAAATGTGTTTATTTACGACATCACATTAGAAACCTCTAAAATTATCAGTATTTCTCTGCTATATTATGCATGTATTATACGTATAAACCTTCCTCTTGGATCACTCTATCTTTAACAAAAACCGCATCAAAATCCGTTGCGTAGTTTTAAAGATTTAAGCATACATAGGGACAGACAGCGGAAAAGCGACTGTTTTATACTATGTAGTGATAGCCAGGTTTTCTACTATATATATGTAGACATAGGGCATTCCGTAGTACCAAACGAAAGTCTATTATTCCAATTTACCGGGCTGAAGAGCGAAATAACTGTTCTAACTACTTCCATCAACCCATAAATCACATCAAACGGTTGACGATGACCAACTGGAACGTTCATCGACATTAATTCTTGAAACGGATTAATTTGTATGCTTTAAAATTCAATTTCTTTCATAAAATACTCAAAGCCGTTGCATACGACAAGCCAAGTTGTTGAAAACAGCTCTGACTCGAGTCTCTGAAAGCGAGACTCGAGTCTCCTTCTCTCATCGAGTCTCTCTGGTGTCGCTGAGAGAGACTCTCAAGAGACTGTCAAAAAAACCGTTTAGCGTCTCTAAACGAGAGACTCGAGTCGCTCATAGAGATCCTCATTTCGTATCCCGTCTCTGAACGAGAGGCTGGAATCTCTGAACGAGAGACTCGAATCTCTCAATAAGTGGTGTCTCGATAGACATGGTTAAAATTTCAACATATTTCAGAGATCCCAGTCTTTTTACGAGAGTTTCAGTTTTAATCATTCAGTCTCTCTGGGAGACACTCGAATCTCTGAATTGGCAATTTTATCGTTAGAGTCTCTCATACAGAGACTGTGAGAGATCCATAAAAACACCTAGGCAATAACTGAGAGACTGTAAAAGACTGTGAGAGACGCTCTCAGAGACGCTGAAAGACTCTGAGAGACTGGAGAGAGTGAAAATTTTTGTCTAGGGACTTTGTTTATGTTTTAGTGTTCACTGATCAGTTCCGAGATCATCAATCACGAAATTGTATTAAGGTACAATGAGCATGTGAATTGTCATTACACTCTGCTTGTAATAGAATGATAAATCTTGCCAACCGTCAGTTTAATTAAATTAGAAGTGAATATTGTAAAAAAACCTATAAAATAAATTATTTTTGAAGCAAAAAGTTTTAATATCTTACATTACTTATTAACGAAAATTGTTTGTTTGACAGTCAGGTAATTGCACGTATATTACAAGACGATTATAACTTTTCAACTTGTTAGTAAGTTTTGAAACACTTAGGTATAAAAAACATGATTTATATTAATTATGGGTATTATTAAAAAAATGTGAAGTCATCATTTGTCATTACCTAATGTGATTTTGCGTCAATGTCTTTTTATGAAAAGGATGTGACACCATCATAAGGTCTAGAAAATAGTTCAGGAGTACTCTATTTACAATTTAATAATTCGTCTATTTGCATACATTTAAATAACTTGTATAAAATCTCCAAAATGTCTACATATACAAATTACACCCATAAACTATGAGACAGATTATAATTTACTACTTCAGGAGAGGTCACGACAAACTTATGATGGTGAATTATTTTTTTCTATTTCGAGCATTTTCAAAGCAAAAATTTTCAGCCACACCTACGGTTTATTCGACCCCACCAATTACTTATCTAGTTCCTTGTTTTCGTATATATAAACACCGTGGTGAAATTTTTAAATCATAATTTAATTTTGTGCGATCAAAGAAAACAAACAAAGTCAAGATGAAATCGGTAAGTGCACTTAAACATATATTATACATTTAGGAGTTTGTTCAATTTAATTGTATTAGTATTTAGTATTTAGTTTTATTATAATTGCAGAATTGATTTTATTTGAACAGTAAATATAGAATTTAAATTCGTTGATTTTCAGATAATAACATTGTAAGAATTTTGTTATCCGACGTTTCGTTAATCCGCATGATTGAAATCTTCAATTTTTTATTATAATGTAATAATGTTTTTTTATTAAAACTTCAATTGCTAATTATCATCTCCAACCAACAATTATTTGGTTGATTTCTTGCACTAATTACACAAAATAAAAATAAAAATTTGGTATCGATATCGATATATAACTATTTATTGTTGACCTATTCAGGTAAAAATAATACGTAATAGATAAATGGATATGTCAATAAATAAAAATTATTTTATAACTATAAGCATGTACAAGTTTTGGGGTAAATACATTGTCTATTATTAAGACTATGTATCCATCACTTTATCACATATTACTTTTGCATGAAGAAGTCAACAATAAGTAGCTGACGAAACGTCACAAATCAGAGTGTGATGTTATTAATCCGTTTTTAAGAGAATTACAAGTTAATTAACATCTGGTTAAAACAAATCTCTTAAGAATTTTACTACTTGTTACTATAAATGTTATAACTTACGTTTTTTGAACCNACCTATGTACTACTACAATGCTCTCCAAATCCTTTTTTAATTTTTGATTATTTACAAAACTTTTTATTTTTTTTAAATTGATAGTTAATAATGCCTAATGTAAACTTAGTTGTATTATAGTATTTACAGATCTTAAATTGAAAGCAGTAAGTCGTAGAATACGAAATATAATTAGATTGTGCCTTTTTTTTAAATTATTCATTTAATTTTCGATAATACTATTTCATTTTAGATTACCAAATAACTGTTTTAAGATAATGTTATCGTAACATGAAAAGATTTTATGTAAATTTGTTTCACTTCAGTTATCTTATACTTGGTAATATTTTATAAAAAGATGATTTTGTGTTTATTTATTATTGAGCAATATTCTACAACATCTGCGCCTCCTGTAATATTGTTGCTTCAGTCCGTAATGCAGATATTATCGTGCAGAAATGTAATAAGTACACTTTCGGTTAGTACCTACAGGTAGGTACTTGTCGTTTTAATCCATTTGCAATGCAACATAATACGTTTTTATAAAAACTGGATCTTCTCATCGACCACGACCTTCACTAATACGGAATAAATGAATATGTTTGCTTTAGTAAATATAAGACAGGTGCAACATTCTTTCAGGTCTATAAAAAATAATGATCTCTTTGCAGATGATCATTTTCGCCGCCGTCCTGGCTTTTGCCTTTGCCATTCCCTCTCCGAAAGCTGATCCCAAGCCTTCCGGTGTTGCCGCCTACTCAGTACCAGCCGTGCCCTACGTTTATGCCGCTTCTGCTCCAGCAGTATCTTATTCGGCTCCGGTTTCTTACGCAGTTCCAGTCAGCTACTCTTCCTACAGCGCCCCCGTTGTATCTTACTCTTCTTACCCTTACTCATACGGCTACGCCGGTGACCACTACGTTTGGTAATTTCATTATAAAAATATGCGAAACTGAGCCCTTTTGTACTAAATTTCCGTTTTGTAAATAAATGTTGACAGTTACATTACTTGCTTGTTTACATTCTACTATTCGAACCCTCTCTTTTTTTCGACTTGTTTGGATTAAAATACCAATGGGACAGTCCATAAAATATGTTTTATTATTTTACCCCTCCTTTCCCTTATTTGCGAACGTATTTTGTAAAAGGCCCCAATAGCATCACAACTTTGAGGTAGAATCAGTAGATATTGTCATTTAATAGCAAACTGTCTGCACCATGACTTGAATGGTAGTGTATAGATGACAAATACATAATTCAACTCCAATTGAGCATTGTATTTGTTTTTAAGCAATTAAAACCGTAAGAATTGTGACTTTGTTAGATCTTTTGCTTTTATTATGGAACCTTTCAATACTGGATAAACATGTAATACAGTAAAAGTTCCTTATTCACGGTTTCCTTATTCGCGTTTTCACTATTCGCGGGTGAAAAAATTGTAATCCAGTTCCTGTATTCGCGGCTAAGAATTTCATTATTCATTTATTAAGGGGATTGACAGCAATAGACCGCTCGAGCCTAGTGTGAATTTTTCTGAAAACATGGGTTCCTATTCTCAACATTGTGATTTAACGCTGTGAGATAAATATGTGATTTTTTGTATGGTAACAGATAAAGGTTTACACTCATTCGGTAAGTTTTTGGTTTTCAAAAATACGTTCATTGAAAGTTTTACAAGTGCTTAAAGTTGTTGCTTCTTGTAGGACACGTATTTTCAATAGAAATTAAAAACAAAAAAATGGCCTTCGACAAGCTTTAGAACAAACCTTTATCTATCTTACTACAAAATTTCAAACCCCTGTTCCAAACATTAAAGTCATGATATTTAGAACCGATAAACATATTTTTACTCTACAGCGTGTGTACTACTGAATCCTCTCAATGTATCGGCATCTTTTGACTATGCACTGTTGGTACGTACCGAGGCAGCTTTTATAAAAGATGTAACCAAGTAAACAGAAAAGGATTGGGTGTTATTTTTCAATGTATCGGCATCTTTTAAGTACTGTTGGCTCGTGCCGAGGCGATTTTATGAAAGATGTAACCGAGTGGACTAATTCAAAATTGAAAACAAGCAAAAATCACTAAATTTTTTAAAGCCTTGTCTAAAGGTGAGTATAACGATTAATTTTAGTTGCGAATTTCTCAATAAATTGATTTTATTTTGATAAACATTGGTTTTATTTTGGAACCTTAGAACGTATCCCCTATGATTCCGTACTAATTACCATTCCATATCCATGGTTTCTGTATTTGCGGCATATTTATGGAACGTATACCCTGCGAATAAGGAACTTTTACTGTATAGTACTGGTGTGGTTTTGGTAATCTTGCATTGATGGCTGATACTGATATCATCTGCTATATGTAAGAATCTCAATAATACATAGACATCTTAACTTCATCTAATTTAGTTTTTAAATCGTAGGCCAAAGTTGGTAAAGTGGCTGTTTTAGTAATTGATGCAAGCCTAACTTTACAAATTGAAAATCCAGATGAAGCATTACGTTTTCCTAATGATAACAAATTTTCCGTCAGTGAAGATGTCATAAAGTGGTTCAGCTGAGGAAGACCTTACATGGTCCTAGAACCGCCTGAGGTATTACAGCGGTTTTAGTCGGTAGGTCTGAGGACACCATCCTCCGGAGTTTACACGGTTGGATGTTTTACGAAGATTTTCCTTCTTCCATGAAAACAAACAACAAAGTGCAGGTTTGGTTTATCATGAATAGCTTTTCGTTATAAAGAATCAAGTAAGACACCCAATGGTGACGTTTAACGTGACGCTGAATATGACTTTTAAGGTAATCCATGAAACAGAAAACTGCAACCCATTTTTTATTATCTGATCGAGCATTTTGATAACCTTTCTCCTTTCTGTTCCACTTTCTCCCAGTTCCTTCGATTTCAAAATGAATGAGACCTTCATAGTTATTTTCAGTTTTTTTAACAGATATAAAATGTTAAGTGTCTTCTTTCAGACTAAGGCATTTAACTTGGAGTTCCACCCCTCTACTGCGTTGTTTGTGCAGTGACGCAGCCCATGAACATTCCAAAAACTCCGCGTTATGGTACGGTTTTATAACCAGTGTTCCACGAAGTAGTCTAAAAATTCTGTTAGTCTAACGTTGTCTTCTGCAGCATCCTTCATAATAGTGAGCCAAACATCGCCAACACGTTGAAGTGGAATTTAAGCCAAAGAAGCGCATCTTCTGCATGTCTGTGTAACAAAACGAGCAGATTCATCGAAAACTAAAAAAAAAAAAATATTATGCGATAAAACTGGGTAAAATATGACAAAAAGTAGAGCAACTTTGAGCATCGATATCTCAATGAGTACAAAACAAAACTAAAAAAAGAAAAGGTGTGATGTTTCAAAGGCTATCTTTTCTCTGAACATTCATATATATATATNAAGGGGACTATGTTGAAAAATTAAAAAAAAAACTATAAAAAAAAGGTGTCTTCATTTCTAACACGGGTACTTATTGAACCGCCCTCGTACTTCAACTTCAGTAGATACTTCAATGAAATTGCATATAAAAAAACAAGAATAAGATAAAATATTTCGAAGAAAAATTTAATTTTCTAAAAAAAAGTATTGTAAAATTCCTGAAAATTGCTTTCTTTTGAGTTATTTGGAGAAAACTAGAAGAGCTACCTTTTACTTATTACTCAAAAACGTACCCCTTACAAAAAGGCAATTTGTGGTTTTATAGGTTGCCATATTCAAGCATAAAACCCCTTTATGACAATTATTTCATACTTCAGCAAAAATTAAAATCGTACTTTTGAAATTTCAGAATATTATTCATTGTTATAAAGTGTAGTTTTTCTTCGTATTTAGGAATGTCTGTAAAATTCCCACTCACTTTTCAAATTAATAAGCCTGTGATTTATTTTATTAGTATTTAAATTCGTTTTGATTGACATTATAAGAAACGCTTTTCTTTCTTTAAGTGAAAATAATAATGAAAAACGTAAACTGATCACATTACGCGGTTTAGTGAGAAAAATGTAACAAAACAGTAAACAATTTTCCATTTGGAATCCTGTCAGTTTCAGACTAACAACTAATTTCTGTTCAATTCCCGTTTTTGTTTCTTCCGCATTAATTATTAGCACACATTTTCTAGCCATTGCCTTACATTGAGGTCTGCTTTTGTGAAAATTCTAATTATATCCATGTACAAACAACAGTTTTCAAATGAATATTTGGATAGGCGTTTACGTGATTGAGTAATTAGAATTAAACGAAAGAATCTTCTCGCAATGAATACAAGTAGAATGTGTTGCTTGTATTTTATTTTAGCCACTATCATCATCATCATAAGGTCATCAGTCCTAAGACTGGTTGGACACGTACCTCCACTCTTTCCTATCCTGAGCTAAACTTCGCATATATCTCTAAAACTAGAACAACTCACATCCTTAACTATTTGCGAACAGTAATCTAATCTAGGTCTACTCCTAACTCCTGTTTCTGCCTCTAATATGTCTCTGACTAGACCTTCATGCCTAAGAAGGTGTCCTACCAACCTATCTCGCCTATTTTTTATTGACTTTCATAGAGTCCTCTGTTCTCCTATTCTTTCCAATACCTCTTCATTTCTAACCTTTTCTACCCACGATATCCTCATCATCCGCCTATAACACCACATTTCGAACGCATCTAACCTTTCCTTTTCCGCCGCTCCCACTGTCCATGTTTAACACCCGTACAACGCCGTGCTCCAAACAAACAGACTTCTTTTTATTAAAGGCGACACGACCCTGCGCTATCCTCTGCTTTATATCCCCACTACTCCTTCCATCCTCACTTATCTGACTTCCTAGGTATCTAAAATCAGCCACTTCTAATTTTTCGTCTCCTATCTTTATATTCGCTCTTTCCTTAGTTTTTCTTCCCTTGCATATCAGTATTTTAGTTTTTAGCCACTAATCCAAAAAGTATACATAGTGTAATAGAAATAAGTGCCGAGCTTGCAGGAGGTGATAGAGCACTATAAAATATGAAAATTAAGTAAAAAATGTTCGGTGGTTGCAGTATTCTATCACTGCCACATATACTCTTTCGGATTTTACTGTTGTTCATGACTCGTTTGTTTGTTTTCTATTTTGTACAATATGACACTCTCATAATAAAGTGAATTTTATGTATTTATTTATTTAGCACCTCCACCATATCATAAAGAAGCGAATTTATATGTTCAGAAATGGGACATAACTATTTCAATCTAATATTGAAAGTGGATTATACAATTTAGAATGACTAGTTAACAATCTAAATATAGTTAATTAATTATAAAAGAGCCGTTTCCCTACCCTGCATCTTCGTGAGTTTTACGGATAACAATTGAGAAAACAATAGAAAAAGGAAAATATGCGTGCATATCATAGGATTTGTAGATTTAAAAAAGCTTTTGACAATGTTAAGTCAGACAAGGTGTTAAATATACTTATAAATGTAGAGATGAGTTACAAAGATAGAAGAGTGATACTTAGTTTGTATAAAGAGGAACAGGCAGTTATAGAGCTGACGCTGCAACGTGGAGAAGTGAATATTAGGAAGGGAGTCAGACAGCAGTATCAGCATCTAGCAAGGAGGCGTTAGAGTTTAAATAAAATGGAAGCATTATTAACGAAACAGCATTGTATAAAAATAAATAAAAGTAAACCAAAAATATTGGTATGCAAGGGAAGAAACAGTTGAGAAAAAGCGAATATAGTAGACGAAAAATTAAAAGAAGTGACTGATCTAGGAAGTCACATAAGTCAGGACGGAAGGATTAGTAGGGATATAAAGCATACTAGGATAGCGCAGGGTTGGGTCGCCTTTAAGAAGTCGCTTCTATGCTTGCGAACGGTTAATTTGGAAATTCGAAAAAGATTGTTTAAGGTGTATGTTTGGATCGCGGAGCTATACGTGTGCGAAATATGGGCGGTGGGCGCGGCGGAAAAAAGATTAAAACCGTTCGACATGTGGTGTTACAGGTGAATGATGGGGATACCGTGGTTAGAGAAGGTTAGAAATGAGGAGGTATTAGAAAGAATAGGAGAACCGAGGACTCTATGGAAGTTAATAAAAAATAGACGAGATGGGTCAGTAGGACACCTTCTCAGACATGAAGGTGTAGTCAGAGACATATTAGAATCAGAAACAGAAGTTAAGAGGATTAGAGGCAGACCTAGATTAGATTACTGTTCGCAAATAGGATGTGCGATGTTCTAGTTTTAGGGAACTGCGAAGATTACCTCAGGATAGGAAAGAGTGAAGGTGCGTGTCCAACTTGTCTTAGGACTAACGACCTTATGATGATGATAGTGTTATAAGAATTGTGGTTGATACGTAATAAAGAAATCAGAATTATTTTTACGTATGTGTAAAATTTTAATTCAGAATTATTATTAAATCCATAATCATTTTAATTCAAAATTTACCTGTGATTGAATTAACATCGAATAGTAATATACGAGGGCGGTTCAATAAGTACCCGTGCTTGAAGACAGAGGACGTTCCTGAGGGAAATTGATGTTGTCATCGTGTGCTGCCATCTATCAAACCACTTGGCAGCCATTCGACTGAGACGTGTTTCGTTATTTTCGCTAAGATGGAAAAAGAGCAGTATCGTTCGGTAACTCGCTTTTTGTTTTTGTTTGGGAAGAAATGCGAGGAGATGAAAACAAAGTTGGATACTGTTTATGGAGACATTTCGCCATCTACGACCACACTTAGATATTGCTTCAACGAATTTAAACGTGGGCAAAGATCCGTTTTTAATTACGTTATGAATTTGCTGCCGCACACCCCGATTTGGCTCCCTGTGACTTCATCTTGTTCCCTACCATGAAGAAATGACTAGCGAGAAAGGAATTTAGCTCAAACGAGGAAGTCATCGCCGAGACAGGGGGGATTTTGGAGTTCGACAAATCATATTTTTTGGACGGGTAAAAAAAATGGCAGGGTCGTTGGGAGAAGTGTATCTTTCTAAAAGGGGACTATGTTGAAAAATTAAAAAAAAAACTATAAAAAAAAGGTGTCTTCATTTCTAACACGGGTACTTATTGAACCGCCCTCGTACTTCAACTTCAGTAGATACTTCAATGAAATTGCATATAAAAAAACAAGAATAAGTCTACCTATTTTATATTTACTCTCGTTGTTGTAGTTTTGTCATAAAATAAATGCACAATCTACGTTTTTTTAATAAGAATAAAATTTCAATAACATCTTAAATTATGATATTTATTGCAATAAAAATGCTTAAAAGCTGTCTAATCTGTCTGTAGTACATTGTTATGAAAAATATCGGTTAACTGTTTATGGCAAACATTAGTTATATCCAACGAACATTTGAAATGCAGTTTAGTTAAAATTGTTGTTGTTGTCTATGGAACCGGATTCTCTCTCCGACGTTAAGGTAGTCCTGCCGAACATTACATAGTAATATCAACAACTAAATAAAACTTTATCAAATAAATATCTTCAAGCAAAGTTTTCTACTCTACTCGAGCTACTGAACTGTAACCTGGAAAGAAAGCGGATGTGTCGATATTGAATTTTGATCAATTTTACTACTTACTTTTTCTACTTACTTTAGATGCATAAGTAGTATATTCGCGCTATAATGTGGCAAAAGAAAGCTATAACATTTGGGGTGTTGCTGGAAACTGAGACAAATTAATTGGAGCCCACATTAGGCAGTTTTAATATTGTAGATTGTAACCTACATTCACCATTAACAGGAATTATGAGCAATTATCAATACCACAAATGGCGTGGTGAGCGCCATCTGTAGTACGATGCTACATTTGAGGAATACGTATGCTCAAATGTAGCATCGTACTACAGATGGCGCTCACCACGCCATTTGTGGTATTTTCTAAAACGCGCTGTTAAGACAGCAGGTAAAGGTTGGTCTGTGTTCTGTCGAAGCAGCCTGCGATGCGCTGATGAGATCCAAAAAGATCGAAATCGCGATCCGCGTCTGGCAGTTTCGACAGAATACAGACCACTTCGAATTGCTTTGTACAATAATCAATGGTTGCTCTTTTCCTATATCGGGTGGAAGGAATCATTGTTTGTTGTAGTTCCCATAATACATTTTTTTTACAAGAAAAATCAGATAATTATATCATCACTGAATTAATACCTTCATCATTATTTCTTAACCTGCATGAGAACATATAGGGCTGCTTTTGGAATTACAATACCCTCCACAAATTAATTGTAATGAACCTTCAATCACAAAAATTATACAATAAAGAAGTAGAGTTTCCAATCGCATTGTGTATTTTTCCGACTGGCCTTGTATACTATAGCTGGCTGTGAACATAAAAACCGCTATGCATTATTTACAAAAATGAAAACTACCTGCTTTTATATTCATTTTTGTTGTTGTTTACTGGTTTGTAGTAAATAAATGTTTATTGAATATTCATTTAAATTATGAGGAAAGAATTCTATTCACCTAATCAATACAAATGGAATTTTTATTATAAGCACGTTAATCCAAATAATGAGAACCGAAATTCAAGGTACCCAATGCAACTAGCCAGTATCTAAGTTTGTCAGTTTTGAAATTAACTATTATTAAAAAATATCCGGATCTTTTCTACCGCGACGAAGTAGGGACCCTGAGAGGGTCCTAGCTAACTACAGCGTACGTACATTGGCATTAGGGTTTGTCGGTTTTTAAAAACCGGTTTTAGAAACCGTTTTTTTGGAGAAAATTATGAAATTCGAAAACCGACAATGTATGAATAACACTTAAAAAATTTTTTTTTATAATTTACATTATATAATACACAGTTATATATTTTCTAATTGTTTTTAATAAGTATCCATCTGTATCTAATAACATTGTTTTTAAAAAAAAATAATATGGTTATTATAAAAATATGAAAATATATTGTTTTTATTTATTCGAACCCTTTGCTGAATAACTCGTTTCACTATTATAAAAATATTTACATCCTTATATGTGAAAATTATGCATAAACAACGAATTATTGTTTTTAAAGTTATTTAATCCTGGTCAACTATTATTTCTTTGTTCTACTAAATTGCATAAAAAAATTTTACTATCAATAAAATTGAACAGTAAATAATTTCAGTCAAAAACTGCTTTTAATCACTCTAAATTTTCTGTTAAAATTTTTTGTTCGAATTACAGAATATTCGAGCAAAAAATTTTTTTATAAAAATTCGAAACCGGTTAAAACCCGTTTTCTGGAAAAATTACTATTCGAAAACCGGTTTTCTAAAATGTCGGTTTTTGTATAAACCCTAATTGGCATGATATAAAGCACTTACCTTGTGTTTATGTTTACTACGTTTATGCGATATTTTTCTCGATTTTTTAAGTTACCCTCTCCGTAACTCAAACCTATTTTACGTGTTTTAAGGTCATATTTCATGTAAAAAATCCCTAAAACGGAATAATTGAGCTGATTTGATAATTTTTCAAAAAAACCATTTGAAGAATTTACATAATCACAGGAATCATTGTCTAGACAACAGAACAACACAAACAAAAATTACGTCATGCTTTTTTTTATTTAAAAGAAATGTTTCAAATTCCGTTTTTAACTTCTTTTAAGTTGAACAGTTGAAAATAGTAAATGTCATTCGTCTTAAGCCGGGAATACATCTGAAAAACATTGTCACTCGTTCGCATTCGTTCGTAAAGTGTAAATGATCATTTGTGGTGATTTGCAACAAATAAATTTTGATTCGAATGGCCAGCAATGCGAAAGCACGTTTTCTTTCCTCTGTCGGTAAACTCAAAAAGATCAAAAGCAAATGCAAGTTCCGAATGCCTGCGAATGCTGTAACTGCTACAATTTGACGAGACAGATTGATCTTTACTAATAGAATCATACAGCGACGAAACGGAAAAAAGAACACAAAATTGATTATTTTTCAAAACTCATAACACATAACAAGAATTTTCTCACTATTTGTTGTGTTCTGTTCAAGAAACGCTGATTTGACTGAAAATTGGTTTATAAGCTTATCATACCCTCCTTCATCAAATGTTATATGAGCCTGATGTGCACTTTTAATTTTTTGGGGGGTGAAAATTACCCCTCTTGAGAAATATAGTAAAACTATAGATTTAAATATGAAATTGATTGAAATCTTATTAAAAATTGTAGCATAAACATTGTTGTTTAGTTATGTTAAAATCGATTGCAAGGTTCACACCCTCACAAACCACCCCTAATGACCAAAAAAAGCAGAAATACCCTATTTATTTTGTCAAGGTTGGGGAGGAGCGGTAAAAATTACCTCTTCTAAAAAATGTAAAAATCGTAAACTTAAGTTTAGAATGATGTAATCTGATGGATTCTTATTATGCTCAAAGGCCATAAACCATAGTTTGTTCATTACTTTCAACAAACCATATCTTGGCTCGTATTTTACTTAGAAATATTTTTCAAAAGCGAATCGATTTGTTTTCTTAAAATATTTATTTTTTATTCTAGTAATCTTTTTCATAAAATGTGAAGTTTTTGAATTATTTTAAAAAAAATGCTCGAAAAATTTAACTTCTTCAATCGCGAATAACTAAAAAAATATTGATCTATCGAAAAAACTTCATAGAATATTTTTTACTTCAAATTCATCATTCTATCGATTCCTGGGGCTATTCTCTACTTACTATCAAAGTTTCAGATTAATCGGAGTTTCTTGAGCGAATTCGGACCCTAAATCTTTGGTTGACTGGACTAAAATCTGTTTTTTTAAACGTTTATCTGCCCTTTGTGTTTGTAATTACTACAACACATCATTTTAAACAACAAAGTAAAAACATGGTTACTAATACTCACACACCAAATGAAAATAAGGGAGGGTAATTAATAATAATACGAACGACCAGTGATTATAGCAACGCAAACGAATGCGAACGAATAGTAAAGTTTCTCAATGTATTTCCAGCTTTAGAGGGAGTTGACCGTACTACAAACATCCATGCGGTTTTACATGGTTTATGTACGATATTACTTAATTTATGCGAGTTCTTTTCCTTATTATTATTACAAATATTATAGACCGCCTAATAATGTTGATTCAATTATACTAAATCAACTAAGTCTAGTTCTAATTTTCTCTGCTTTTGCATGTACTTGATTTTTACTATAAATCCAAGGACGGACATATTTATATATATATATGTAAATATATA
>NW_020439094.1:665832-695297 GCF_000699045.2 Agrilus planipennis
GTATAAAAATGCAAGTTTCGCTAAAAATATCAGTATTTAGTTCGAATCAAAATTAATTGCATCCAATCGTGATTAAAATGATTTCTGCCGTAAGTACCATATTTATATAAATATTTATGCTTTATTAATTTAAGGAAGTTGGAAAACTATACTGTGGCGCAAAACATTCTTAAAAACTAATTGTACCAGTTGTATCTGCTAAATTCGATTTGGTAAAACTGTTGAAACATTGCCATGAAACAAAATAAATGGTATATATTAATTTAAGAGGAAAAGTTAAAAATTTTCACCATTTTTTAAAATCGTCAGAAATCTTGCATTTGTAAAATACTGAAACTTTTTATTTTTAATCTGATTTTTAATAATTTTTTTGCATTTTGTTTTACTGCTAATTTTTAACAAGTTTACTAAATAAAATTTTATAGATGTATCTTTTACAATCAGTTACTTCCAGAGTTGTAGTGTCAGAAAACTTAGTTTTGTGCAAAAATAGTAAAAAACGATACACTTCTGTAAAATTTAGTTTAGTGAAACTGTTAAAACTTGACAATGAAACAAAATAATCGTTTGATATGAAAATTTTGATCAGAGGAAAGTTTGAATATTTTAAAGGTATATGGTTTTTGACCATTTTCATTTTCATTTTTCATCTAATTTTTAATATTTTCTTTTTCATTGCTAGTGTAAGAGCTTAACTAAATTAAATTTTGCAAATTGACTCATAGTATTACTTAAGTACCTATTTACAAAGAAATTGAAGATTGAATTTTTATTTCAAAATATTAAAAAATTATTTGTACCAATAAATTATCTTAGGATAGATGCGAGACATTTAGAACAATTAGCTTAACTTAGCATGCGTCAAAAATCTTATAGAATTATACAGAGGAGGATGGAAAACAGGGCGGAAGAACTATTAGGGGAAGATCAATTTGGGTTTAGAAGAAATAGAGGAACGCGGAGGGTCATTCTAGCTTTACGGGTAGCAATAGAGAAAACGATAGACAAAAAGAAAGAGTGCGT
Source organism: Agrilus planipennis (assembly GCF_000699045.2). Lineage (NCBI taxonomy): Eukaryota > Metazoa > Arthropoda > Insecta > Coleoptera > Buprestidae > Agrilus > Agrilus planipennis. Next base: position 666,856 of record NW_020439094.1, read on the forward strand.
ACATAGGACAAGATGTTAAATATACTTAAAAATGTAAGGATGAGTTACAAAAATAGAAGAGTGAGACTTAGTTTGTATAAAGAGCAACAGGCAGTTATAGAGATGGGTTGCAACGTTGAGAAGTACATATTAGGAAGGGAGTCAGGCTGGGATGCACACTGTCACCACTAATTTTTAATCTATACCTACATTGAAGCGCGATCAACATCATTAAAGATAGGACAACTGTAGGGATTGATATACAGGGGCAAAAGATTAGTATGCTTAGATTTGCAGATGATATAGCAGTATTAACATCTAGCAAGGAGGAGTTAGAGATACAATAAACTTCCAGTCAGATTGCATATATCTGTGGCTTGGAACTAAAAGGACGAGTATCAATATTTTGTTGTTTTGAGTAAACCATTGTATTAGATTCCTTTTCCTGTCGTGTTTTGTTTGCTAAAACGTTCAGTGGTAGTGGTAGCCAACGTCATTATGAATTCATTTACGTCAGTTTACGATCAAGTTTACAGTATGTATGTCATACATTTTTTTTTCAATTTTTTTAAAAGTGATTATTATTTGTTGAGCCAAAGTTGTTAAGTAAAGCATGAGCTTCATCTAAGCTAGAATTAAAAGTATTTTTAACAAAAACTTCACCGGCAATTTTCTCAAATGTGATATTGGCCCTTTCGACTACAAGCCACAGATATTTTACGTATGAAGGTCATTGCATAATGTTTATTTATATTGAGAAACATATTATTTTCATGGAACCATTGGGCTACATAATTTAAATCAGTTTGTAAATTGGATTAATCTTCCTTAGAAGAGATAAATTTAAAAATTTTAAAATCATTTGCAAAAAAATAATAATTCAGAAAACAATTATATTTGGCAGACTATAAATATAGCAAATAGTATTGACCCAAGAATGCTATCTTGAGGAACCTCCCCAGCTAAATCTGACGATCCACGTTGTCAAAAGCCTTAGTACAACCAATGTATTTACATTCATTTTTTTTTATTATCTTCATTAGTGTTTTATTAGTCTAATAATTGCAGAATTCGATAAAATATTAATTCCTATTTTTCTCAGGAATGTGGAAGTTTCAAGAATTATAAATTTTATCATCACTGTTACCAGTATCATTTCTAGATGGTGATACATATAAACATATATTTAATAATTACAGAAATTAAATTAGACTAAAATACCTCGATCTCTCTTAATTCTTGTTTTCAATAATTAACAATTTTAAGGCTAACTAATGATTACAATATATGTTTATATATTTTCATTTCTTCTTGTTTGTTTTTGTGTTATGCTAAATTAAAATTATTGAAATTCTGTGTAACTTTCTCATGTATTACTTAAAACCTAAATTTTTCTTACGTCAATTAAGTAATTCAGTTTTTGAAATAAAATTTATCTTTAAAATAATTCGAAGTGGTCTGTATTCTGTCGAAACTGCCAGACGCGGATCGCGATTTCGATCTTTTCGACCATTTCGAATTACTTTATTCGATTAAGTTAACGTGCCTATCACGTTGAGGTTGGCTACGCCGGGATTTGTTTTCAGCAAGATGATATTCACACAAGTGGACCTTGTTGGAGCATCGTGCTACAGATGGCGTTTACTGCGGCATTTGTAATATTTTCTAAAATTTATCTTTCTTTATCTAAATTGCATTTAAAAGGAAAACCCAATAATGTTAAAAAAATATTGCGTAAATTAAACACAATTCAAATTCATTACGTTACATTTCCAGATTGCTTTTATCAGCCTGCTAGCTGTTGCAGCAGCTTCTCCAGTGCCAAAGGCGAATCCTGACCCATCTGTAGAACACATTCCTCTTGTATATACTGCTCCTGTGACAACTTACTACTACACTTATTCCACCCCTGTTGTACATCATGCTGCTCCAGTTGTAACTTATGTTGCTCCGGTTCATTACAGTTATTCTACATGGTAGAAAAAAGACATAAACGTTTCTGTAATAATTGATGTGTAATAGTAAAAGGAAATGTTACAGTTTTCATCCAATTTCTAAATGTAGGTTTTGTAGATATAGTATATCAATTTTTTTACGATGTATTTTATTTTTAACCCTTTAGAAAACATTATAAGTAACTAAACTATATGTGCTGATTTTTTTTGTTTTTAATTAGATTAGCTTATTATTACCTTTGTTTTTCTAAATTAGAAAAATTATTTTTTTTAAACAAGGGAATCTTGAAATAAACTGAATAAATCTGCAGATTTTGTTTTTTTTTAAGAAAGTACATTTACTCTTAATTTTTTCAACAGCGTACGATGAAAGAGCAATCGAAACATTTTTATCTGTAATAAGTCATTTTTTGCATATTAATTGATACTGAACTAAAAAAAGACTGAATCTTCACTGTTAATATTCATAATTTTGAGTTGCTTAAATCAACACGAAAATGCAGTGTCTAACTCTAACTCTAATAAGTTTTTTTTAGTTTTTAGAAAAAATACAAATATCTATGTCATGGAATGAAACTTAGTTGATACTTACATTAGATTTCAACATTTATAATGTGAAACCGTGCTGGTAGACAAAATCTTGGACAATTTGTCAACATTCATATGTTTGGTGGGATATCTTTTTATAATGTGCGATTCCATCGAAGACGCGATAAACATCATGAGAGGTAAGTCGACTTTAGGGATATTATGTAGTGACAAAAGTTAGTATGCTTAGATATGCAGATGATATGGCAGTGTTAGTATGCAAGGGAAGAAAAAGTAGGGAAAAAATGAATATAGAATTATGTGACGAAAAGTGGCTAATTTTGGTATCTAGGAAGTCAGATAGCTCGGCTCGGCAGAAAAAAAGAAAAGGTTAAGAGAGATCGAAATATGGTATTACAGGCGAATGATGAAAATACCGTGCATAGAGAAGGGTAGCAATGAGCAGGCATTAAAAATAGTAGAACAGAAGGCGCTATGGAAGTCAATAAGAAATAGGCGAGATAGGCTAGTAGGACACTGTTTCGGACATGATGGGTTAATTAGAGACTTATTAGAAGCAGAAAGACGAGTTAACAGAAGGAGAAGTCGACCTACTGCCTACATATTTGTCTGCGGAGCTCATTTCTCCACCGATCATCGAGCGAGAACTAGACAAAAGTGTACAGTACCATTTGCAAAATTATTTAAACTGCCTCGTTAAAATTTATGAATGTGCTTTATTTAAAAGCATATTTAGCCAAAAATAATAACAAGTGAATTAACTTAACGTTCTACACACCTATAAAACTTTTGCCTTGTTTTCTTTTGTTAATTTTTATACATTTTTGTTTTAAGAAATTGCTAAAAATTTTCGTCTAGTACCGTACAGTTCCAACTATTTCTGCCTTGATCACGCCTAGTGTGTATTCTTTCTATCTTCGCACAGATTTCTTCAAGGTGACAATTCTAACAAATTGAAATAGACTGTAAGGTAAAAGGCCCAGTTTCTGACACTCTAAGAGTGACAGCTGAGATTATATTACGATAACTAAAATAATATTTAATTAGAATAAATAATTTTTATACTATAAACAAGTTCAGAGTTTCTAGAAAAACTCATATACGCGATATAATTATTTGAAGCGAATTAGTTATTTTAATTAATGATTTAAAAAGTGATGTTTGAAGACCCAGTTTCTGACACTTAAAATTTCTTGTGTTGTAGTTTCTGACACTGCCATCGGCCTAGTTTCTGACACTCATATTTGGTAATGATTCTCTCTCGGTTAAATTATGTATTATCAAGTTTAAATAAACTATAAGTAATTAAGTATTCATTAAAGATAAATTAAATATTTATTATAAGTAAGATATTGTTATTTTTAACAAAAATAATTAACTCCTGAAAATAACAAACAAAAATATGTATTTGTATCATCAATAAAATTTATAATTCAATTGAAAGTAAAAATTATCATAGTAATAATCATTTTAACACTAACAAAGATGAAATTTCTTTTACAACAATCATTTTCGTATTTGAAAGAATTATTTATAACAGTGAATATAATGTTTAGTTTATTCACAAAAATATTAAATGAATATTTATCGCTGTAATTACAGAAAATAGTATATCAAATCATAATAATCATAATAAATACAAATTTTGAAACATTTTATGGATGTCAACAAACAAATAACCTCCTGAGTAAGAGGTAAGAATGTGAGTGTCAATAACTGCGACATACCTATAAAATTGAGCCTAGTTATTGACACTTATATTTTATTAATAAAGCTTTATTTAATATGATATATTGATTTTTTAGACTAAATAATAGTTCATTATTAAACAATTTATATATATTTTATTGTATTTTTATACTTATATAATGATTATTTCACTGATTGAATTGTCGAACGCGCTTCCGTAATTTGCTTAGACCATAACTAAAAAATGGCTTCCGCAGTCACTCCACACTTAAAGATTTTTTTTATTAAGTTTTCTTATTTTTTATTATTGTGCTTGTCATTGATTAGGTACAGAATAAATTTATTTTAATTATTAAAAAACTTATTAACCCACTTAAGATCTTTCTTTTTTTTTAAATTCAACATAAACCTAAAATTGTCAGAAACTGGGCCAGTGTCAATAACTGGGTCTTTTACCTTACACACATTAGATTCACACATTCACAAATACTGGGATGTTCTAGTTTTAAGGAAATGCGAAGATTAGCTCAGGATGGGCAAGAGAGTAAAGGTGCGTGCCCAAACAGTTCTATAAGTGACGACCTTATGATGATGATAATGTACGATTTTGCCGATGCGAGAGCTACACACAACCTTACATAAATTTCCACTAAGGTTATATGTTAGATTATATATCCAGAGGGTTTTAATAATAATTGAGGAAGATAATTTCAAAATTTCCTGTTTTGTTGGATTCACATTATGAACGCTTTATGATAATTATATTACAATTAAAATACTTTATTGTTTCGAATTTAATTGGATAGTACAGCAAATAATATTTTCTTTTAATTGGCTATTAACTTATGTTCGAAATCCTATATTTTTACTCCTCATATGGATAGATACTACATCACTGGAGATCTATATATTTTTATTTTGTTTCGAATTATATCCATTTTGACACTAGGCTTAAGATCGACTGCATCTAATTTCTATGTTTATGGGAAATACATTTAATTGGGCTCAAAAATTTCAACATTTATTCTGATTATCCTGTTACACAGATTGATGTTTTAGATTTATTAAAATGATACTAATGATTGAAACTAATGTAAAATGACCAAAGCTGTCGTTAAAGGAATCTGGTATTGATTTTTGAGACCTATTCAACAGCATTCCAGCTGAAGATGGATAACTACAAAGAAGCTACAATAGGTGTTCTTTTTTACCATTTAACTTTAGAATTTTACTACATGTTAGGTCCAAACCGTTTGAACGTTTTTCCTTTTTATTATTCTATGACATACTATGACATAGATAAGTTTCAGATGAGATCATCATTATTTCGTAAATGGTTGATAATATAGAAAAATTGTTAAGGAAATCTGGCATTGATTTAAACAATATCCCATTCAAAATTGAATTAATTGAAATTGAATAAATTTAATTTCCACTTGCGCCCGACACAATTTTTCTTCTTTTTTTTTACAGAACTAATGGACACACAATTATGATACTTAATGTTTGGAACCCGTAAACGACGCACAATTTATTTGTAAAGTTTGAATCAATGGATTATTTATATAGGGTGCCAGATTAACACGACTGAATGTTCATGGTTAAAAATTTATTGATTTCTGGTATGGTTTCCAGTGACTATTTTTAAAAAGTTGTATTAACTATTTTAAGCAAGAGTATCTTGAATCTCCTAACAAAAAATAATTCTTTAAAGTCCGTTTTTTTTTTTCGTACAAAGGGGAACGCTTTAATAAATTTCATTATGGGAACCATTTATCACTTCCAAATATCTTTTTTCTCGTGGTCTACAGAAAAGTGAGAAAAGATGTTTCGTTCCGAGAGCACGTCTGTACTCATCAGTAAGGCTGATGACGTGCTCTCTGCTTTAGATACCTGGAGACCTGTGGGGTGTGTGACGCGAACTGGCGCGAGACAGGAGGGTCGCCACAGTTCTTTTGATTTTTGCAAATCTTCATGAACAATTCTCTTTCTGTCATATTCTGCATATTTTATATATTTTCTACTAATTCTGTACTAAATAATACACAGCTTTTTTAATTTTATGATGTGTTACTTTCTATTACTTTTAAAATCTTTATTACTTAGTTACCAAGTAGCCATTAGTCTCTACTTCTTCTATAATAAATATATATATATATTTTAAATCATTTTTTATTTATTTAACTCCTGATTCCACATATTTACAAATATAATTCATTATTTTTTTTATCATATTTCTGGAACTAATAATAACAACAATGTCATTTTGACATTGTTTACTCTAAGGAACACTTGTACATACCAGTGGCTCTTAAAATTAAAAAAAACGTTAAAACTAAATAGAAAATATATAATATAGTTAAACCATATATAACATATATTTTTGACGTTTACTGTAAAACTATTGACATCTAGGATATAATAAAGATACTATAATACACTAGCAATCAAGTTTCTATGCTAAAGCATACTTACCAGATGATAATCCTGTATTTCTTAGAGAATGACATTTGCTACCTTGTTAGAATCTTATGATTATATAAACCCAATCTATAACCATATACATACATTACAATTATCTCCATTTATTCATTCATTCATCAGTAATTTTTTTTAATGTAAGATTTTGTATGTTATTCAAATCATTCTGATTATTGGGTAGTTAACTAAACGTTTTTATTGTTTTTTAAACCGCTATTTAGTATTTATATGGAGTAGAGGCTCATTATAGCAGTATTATTAGCATCTAGCAAGGAGGAGTTCGAGATAGCTTTAAATAAAATGGATGCGATACTGTCAAAACAGTACTGTATGAAAATAAATAAAAGTAAAACAAAAATACTAGAGTGCAAGGGAATTAAAAGTATGGAAAGAGCGAATATAAAGATAGGAGACGAAAATTTAAAAGAAGTGGCTGATTTTAGGTATCTGTGGGAAGTCAGATCAACCAGGACGGAAGGAGCAGTAGGGATATAAAGCAGAGAATAGCGTAGAGTCGAATCGCCTTCAATAAAAAGAAATCAGTTTTATGCTCGCGAACGGTTAATTTAGAAATTCGAAAAAAGTTCTTAAAGGTGTATGTTTGGAGCGCGGTGCTGCACTGGTGCACTGGTGCGAAGCATACGTATGCAGTGGGCGCTGCGGAAAAGAAAAGGTTAGAAGCGTTCGAAATGTGGTATTATAGGCGGACGATGAGGATAACGTGGATAGAGAAGGTTAAAAATGAAGAGGTATTAGAAACAGTGAGTGAACAGAGGACTCTATGGAAGTCAAGAAGAAATAGGCGAGATAGATTAGTAGGACACCTTCTCAGGCATGAAGGTTTAGTGAGAGACATATTAGAGGCAGAAACGGATGTTAGGAGGGGTAGAGGTAGATCTAGATTAGATTACTGTTCGCAAATAGTTAAGGATGTGGGTTGTTCTAGTTTTAGGGAAATGCGAAGATTAGCTCAGGATAGGAAGGATTGGTGGTGCGTGTCTAACCAGTCTTAGGACTGACGACCTTATGATGGCGAGAGGGCTTACCTCATTTCTAGTTGATAAAGTTGACATTTTATGCTCAGGTTCTTATAACAGTACTACATCTATGCTTTTACTTTGTATTTTTGATGTAATTATAGCGGTTAATTGTTGATTAAAGTAAAAGTAGGTCTTACTTTTTACAATGACTAGTAATTCGTTGTTCGTGTTATCGTGCGCACCAATACCTTACAATATTATTATTCTTTTCAAAGTGTTTTAAATTACAAACTAGATGTATCAGCTTACATCCCACTACATGTCCATAAACTATTTGCTTAAAATGATCTGAAGAAAGATATATTTCAAAGCTAAAGTAAAAGCATATGTTTACAAAAAAATTGTACCTAGTTAAAATTACGTGAGTTACGTCTGTAAAGCAGTGACGTATTTTAAAATTTAGTCCAGGCAAAAAAATTATTGTATTTATTAATTGCTTTCAACACAATATAGTAAATTCGTACCATAATATACTGTAGGTATTCTTTAATTAAACGACCTACCGGCTTCATCCTTCTGTTAGAAGGGAAGTTGTAACTATATTATCGGAAACTAATTACTTCATCTGGTCCATCATTTCTCAATATCTATAAGCATTCCTCATTCTCATTATTTAATATTGGACGACCTTTTTATTACGTGTTTTTAGTTTATATCGTGCAAGCTTTGTTTATAAGTTTCCCTGTACTTGTTACAATTATTTATTTACATTTTTATTATTTTATTCCATTCCTGTTTTCAAAACTCTTGGTTTCGAGTGTTCAAGTAACAAATAACAAAAAGATTCGAATCGTTCGAATGTTCTAAATTGAATGAATCATCGTTGTTTGTATTTGCAGATGTTTCACGGGTCAGACTTGTTTGATACTAGATTTGAAAGAACCAATCAAATCTCGAATAAAACCGCGTCCAACAATTATAAATTGCCGCTGTGACATCTATTATGTACTATAGATTAATGAGTTCTTTTTCTATTGATTCAAGTGGTCCCAATACATTTTTGTCTACCCCACACTACAGTCTCATACGTTACGACGCTATTAAATATACCATAATGTATTTGCAACAGGCTTTTTGTGTTCAAGTTGTCTTTAATGCGTCAAAAATATTGGGATCCGTCAAATGGGCATACACCATCTGGTGGCAAAATTTATAACTGGAATGAGGGAAAAATTTACATAGGAACTGTGCACGAAAATTGTAAAATTGTTTATTAAAATAATAAAACACATTAAAAAAGTAAAAATGTTTTTGATGATGAAGTCGACGAAGTTTTCTTCTAAAGTTAAATCAAATAAAAAGTTAATATGTTTAGTGAAAAGCTGCAATAGCACTTTAGACATAGATCTTCACTCTTCGCCTACATTAACTACTTTCCAATAAAAACTAACCGTTTTATATATGTAAAAAGTATATTGGGAAAATTAGAGAAAAGAGTAAACTAATAAAAGCTTGGACGAAAGCAGTAGGTATCAAAGAAATGAATTCCGGAATAAAAATTTGTTCACGTCATTTTAACGCACATGATTATATTTCAGCAAGTATTTACCATCAGCCATAACCTTAATATTTAAAACTAGAATCATACTAAAATTATAAAGTGAGAAATTATTTATTCCTGTGTAATTGATTTAACACAATTCTAATGATACGATATAAGTATTTTGAGGTTAAGAACCTACCTGCTGCAATACAACAAAGTTGCAATAATGTGTTTGCAACGTTCTCTTAAATCGGCTTTGCACGTGCAAGTCATTGATATGATATTGCTTAAATCACCCAGAATCACCTCACCAATTATATAACGTGAATCACTTTTTAAATCCGAAGTTTGTAAAAAGTAGGCAGTAAACTTGACGGAATTTGAAGGCTAGCTTCCGGATTTGTTATTTCCGAATTTTATAATGTGATTGGCATTAAAAACACGCTCACCTTCAACGAAATTTCCTTTCCGAGGCTTTGTGTCAGCCCAATCACATATTGTGTCAATACTTATCATTTTATCGTAATTTAAAAACTTGGAAATTGCACGGTACACTATAGGCACTACGATAAATTTTCCCTAATAGGCGCCATGTTTTTAGGCTCCTCCCATTTGACGGATCCCAATAGATCGATTATTTATTTCTTTTTACCAAATTATTTGTTCACTCAACTTCAATTTATAATGAAGAATTAACAAACTAAATACTTGACGATTGTAATTCCACTTATCATTTTGCTTTCTATTTTTATTTGGAAATTCTTCTGTTCAAACAGTAATTAGATTAGCACCTTGTATGTTGTATATCTAAGTTTAAGTTCTTCCTAGCTGTCTGCGTTGCTGTATACTGCCCTACCTTCCGAAAATGAGCGAATGTCCAAATTGTTTTAACAGAAATAAAAAGGTTGCCCGACAAAACTTTTGGAGCGTGTTGCAAAAACTCCATCCTGAGCACTATCCACATTTCTCCCCTTAAGTCAGCTTTAACGTTTTGAACAGAAAAACATAGGAGGTCTGTTCAAAACGTATCGCGAATTTTGTGTTTTTTCAAAAATTATTTATTCCTGAGTATCTATTTTTTTCCCTTCAAAGTTATCCCCACCAGATACACTTGTGCCAAGGTTTTTTCCAATCCTCGAAACACTTTAAAATATCATTTTTTGTGATCTTCTTCAGCTCGTCTTTCGATGCCGTCTTTGTCTCCTCAATAATAACGTAGCGTCATCTTTTCATGGGCCTCTTCAGTTTCGGGAACAAGAAAAAGTCAAAGGGGGACAAATTTAGGGAGTACGAAGGTTGCGGTATTATTAGTGTGCTGTTTCTGTCCAAAAATTCCGCACAAGCAACCGTGTGTGAGCAGGATCGTTATCATGATGCAAAAGCAATTCCTGTTCTACAAATTCGTGAATGTCTGGTAGATTAATTGGCGCAAATTGCGCATAACTTGCAGGTAATGTTCCTTATTGACCGTTCTACCCTGTGGGAAGAACTCATGTTGCACCACGTCCCTGCGATTGAAGAAATCTGTAAGCAGAACCGTCACATTCGACCTAACTTGGCGCGCTTTTTCGGTCTTGACCCATGCGGTAGCTTCTATTGGGAAGATTGAGCTTTGGTTTCCACTAGGGTTTATACAAAAGCCGACATTTTAGAAAACCGGTTTTCGAATAGTAATTTTTCCAGAAAACCGGTTTTAACCGGTTTCGAATTTTTATAAAAAAAATTTTTTCTCGAATATTCTGTAATTCGAACAAAAAATTTTAACAGAAAATTTAGAGTGATTAAAAGCAGTTTTTGACTGAAATTATTTACTGAACACTGAATTTATGAACTGTACATAAAGAAACCAGAAGACAAACTGATATAAAATCTAAATTAATTCATCTAATAGACAAAACACACCAAACCGCTTGTGACCGATATGATTCCAACAACAAACCGCTTGCAACAGTGTTTTCATCAATCTGGTACATTTGACTACATTTGTCATTTTCAAATTTTTTTTAAGTGTTATCCATACATTGAAAACCGATATTTTCTACTAAAAAACCGGTTTTCGAATTTCATAATTTTCTCCAAAAAAACGGTTTTTAAAACCGGTTTTTAAAAACCGACAAACCCTAGTTTCCACGTCATAACCATAAACCTATGATTCGTCGCCAGTTATGACCCTCTCGATTAAATTTAGGTCGAATAGCTCCTTAGCAATGTTAATGTGGTGTTGTTTTTGGTGGAAATTGAGCAATTTTGTTACGAAATGCGCGGCGACCCGTCTCATATCCAAATCATTGGTAAAAATCGAATAACAGGAGCCAGTCGTCCTCAGCAGCTTTTCTAACGATGATTCGACAATTGAACAATACTATTTTCTTCACTTCATCAATGTTTTCGTCTGTTGTTGAAGTACTCGGGCGTCCGACACGCTCTTCGTCGTCCACATCTTCTCGGCCCTCTGAGAACATTTTGTACCACCGATAAACGTTGCTTTGGTCCAAGGTAGCTTTACAATATGTCACAGTCAACGTTCGGTTTGCGTCTGCGCACTTAATTTTGTTTTTCACCCAAAATTTGATACAGATCCTTTGATCCATTTTTTGGAATAGGCAAAAATCAAAGACGAGTCAAAACACGTTCAAACAAAGCAGCTGTCAAAAATTAAGTGAACATTCAACATGGCCGAACTTGTCGGCATAAGTGAAAGACATGAGCACCAACATAACCCCACAAAAAAAATCGAAAATCGAATATACATACACCGCGAATGAAACTGAATAAACATTTATTGTGGCATTCTAAATGTTGTCTCAAAAGTCTCATTAGGTTGTTGCGTGTAAGCGTCCTTAGATATTCAAGTTCAAAGGTCATGAGAATCAGGTTTTTCTTTTTCCGGTCGCTCAACAATTTCAAAGTCATTATCATCGCATTCTCTTTATTATCAATGACTTTTATCTTCAAACCTTCAAAAACTTCAGGGTCATATGCAATTCTTTTCTTTCTTCATCGAGATCATGTTGATACGATGAAGCGTTAAGACATGCATGTCCATTACATTGGCCACAAGCTAACGAACATTGCAACCCTGATTTTCGGCATCCATAGCGTGAACTATAACCGTTCTTGCAGTTGCAGAATATCCTACTAAGCAGTTTTGCTAATCGTTTAAGACATTTCTGAAATAGGAACCAATTTAGAATACGAAATACTATTTTATAATTGCCGCCTGTATTTGTTTTGACGTTTCTTAAGTTATTTTCTAGGTTGCAATGTTACGTTAAATAAAATTGTATTTTCTAATTTGCTAGCTTTCCTTTGCAAATTTTAAGATACCTGCTTTCGCATTTTACATAAATAGTATATAGTAGTAGTATAATAGTAGTCATATATCAATATGAAGTAAACGATAACGAACCGCATCGCTGAAAATAACCATTTTCCTCCTTAGTGGACACCTAGAGTACCCCATAGAAGATTTTCTCAAAATATCCAAGTCCACCATATTAGGCTGCCAGTCATGGTATGGATACATTATGAAAATGTAGTTTTTGACCCCTTTTTTTAAAGGTTGCAATGTTTTTGAAGGTTGCTTTATTATTTTATAAGGGAAAAGCCCACCTATTGTGTGTGCTTTGTGTAACTGAAAAAAGTTGAGGAGCGCCTGGAAATTTTAACCTCGGACTTTTGTTACAGAGAATGAATTTATTTGGCCGCGGTGAGATTTTGTTTACTACACAATAAAGTGTAAAGTTTACCAAAAATTCTTTTGTGCTTTTGATTTTTTTATTATTTAAACGAAATAATAGTTAAATAGTTTTTTCATGTAGGTACTTATACGTTCAATTTACATGCCAAAAGGAAAGCGATGCAGAACTATATTGGCTATATTAACGGTATTAGTACCTAAATGAGAATCGTAAAACATATATTTTCTAAAAAGAACATCCCGAGGTAAAGGCCAACAAAAAATATTTTCTTCTTAAAGTTTAGAAAAATCTTTTCCAAAATATAAGGAAAGTATTTTTTTTACATGTCTTTACAGGTTATAACACGACATCAGCGTTTGTCGAATTTAAATGCTTAGGATGTAAGTACTTTAGCAAAAATTGTTCATGAAAATTGTAGGCTTGTATGACCATTTGATTATGGTAATACATATTTACTTACAAATCGGATGAAAATTTTGGTAAGCCAATTTTTTTATTAATTTTCGCATCATTAAATTGATGTATTCTCCAGTTTAAAGATTGAAAACATCTGACTTCCTAGAATTTTTGTATATTACGTTAAAATGAAGCCACTTACGAAGTTTTAGACTAATATTAATAGTTTAGAAGAAAAGCCGCTGTACCGTGGAGTAATACTGATCTACCATAAGAAACAATTTTTTACCTCAAACCGTATTAGGTATACAAAAGTTGTTATAATGTTTCATTTATTTTGTAATTTACAGTTAAAATTGAATAATTGAATAGCGACATTCTAAAAATAGAATTATTTATTGACATATTGATGATACTGAATATGTAAAAGTATTAATCTCCTAGACGATGGGACATTTTTAATAGATAGCAAATGTCCATTTCGTATGGAATATTTTAAGACAGGATGAGCAAGTGTGTGGAATTTTTTTGTATTCTGATTTTTGGGTTTTTTCTGTACTTTGTTTTGCTTTTCCTATTATAAATTTATACACCGATTAAATTGTTGAATTGAAAAGTAGTAATTGACTGGTCACTTTACATATTTATTACTTTATATAAATTTTTAATTTTTCATTTTACTATAAGGTCATAGTTATAAGTTGCATAACAAATTTGTTCCCCACCTAGTTTTGCCAAAAGAATCTATAAAATACAAAAAAACTTTCGATCTTCTCAGTACTGTTAAAATTGTTTTCATTAATTACTGCAGTTCTCTATTTTTGAAAATGATTCGTACGGTAAGTTATTTTTTAATTAAGTTTGAGATACTATTAATGAAATAAAAAGTGTTATTTTTAATCATTTAAAAATCAAACTAATCAATAAACTAGAGAAATTAGAGTGAATTTTTGTGTAGATTTCTGCCATCATGTATATGAATAGAAAAGTAAACTGATAGATTCGATAGATAATTAGTTTTTCTCTGCTTATTTAGGTACATACTTTATTTTTTTAAATGTAAAGGTTTGTTATCTTTTCGAAATATTAATCAATAGTGTAAAATTTAACGTTCCCTTTTTTAAATCCATTTTAGAACCGGTATGGTCGGTTTTATTCAAGTATATTAATTTATACATTTTAAATTATGTAGTATTTTCTAGGGTGGCGGTCAAATAATTAAACAACTTTATATTTGTTGTAACGTTTCGCTTTAGTCAACCATGTTCAGACTTTTGAGCTACTGCGGTAGTTCAAACTGAAAGAATGTTTAAAATTAGGTTAATATCTGAGTAGAAGCAGTAACACTTCAAACGTCTGAAGATGCTTGAATAAACAGAAACGTTACAAAAATTTTTTTTAATTATTTGACCTCCACTCTGGAAAAAACTACGTAATTTAAAAGTAATGATCAGGAATCTAACCCAAATTTATATTTTCAGTCATTTTCGCTTGCTATATGCTGCACATGTTAGTATGTAGTATTAAATGGACATAACCTTTAATAAATAAATAATAATAATAACTTTAGTTACTCTACATATTTAGTAATACATGGTATATAGGTTTTCTACACTTCTAAATACTTAGGTTGAGATATTAATTTTTTTATTCTATATTTGGAATCTACGCCTACGACATTGCGAATAATTTTTTTTTCTACGATCAAAAAATCATTTTTGAGGTTGTTAGAACGTTTTGAAAAGTGCAGAGATTCAAAACGTTTCTATGACCTTGGAGAGAGCGCATGACGTCACTAGTATCTACTGTAGTAGTAGAATGCAAGTACGTGCTGCAGTTGATATCGTTGGTGTTATGTGTCTAATTGTAAAAAACCAACAATAAAAAACGGAAAACAGTTTCTTGTTTGTTTTTGGAAAAACTGAGCAATTTATAATGCAAATAGGTCCTTCTCTTTTCAAGGAAACGTAGCCTATTGTTTATTTACCATAACTCTCTTTCGATGATCTATAAAATAATTGATTTGTTATATCGACCAAACATATACGTCGCAATACCAATCATACTACGTTCCTTGCCAGTTTAGCGTTTCGTATTTCTTCGGTGTTAAAGTTATTGTCATTTGTTGTATATATTCGAGCAGTATAAATAAATGTATTTTAGTGGAACTTAATAAATCCAGACTTAATTCTAATCGTCATAATTCACGTTAATCACAACACTAACATCATGTTTGATAACATATGTACCAAAATTTTAAACCAGTGGCATTTTTTTACCCTCTTTGAACTGAACCAAAATAAATTTTCCTTTTCAGAATTTTCTTCTTCTTTCTTCCGTTTCGTCCCAAGAACTGTCATCACTTTCACTCAGACTTAAGTCACTTTCATCTTTAGGGATTCCTTGGTTATCAGTTTTCGATTTCATTACTTTTAATTCCAATTTCATCCTTTTAGTTCCTACCTTTATTTTTTATTGTTTAGGTTTTGCCTTTCTTTTCCTAATGAGTAAAAAAATTTTCCAACAAATTGACAAAGCCCTTGTCTGCCGCAAGGAAGGCCCATTTTTGATCGTACTAATAAGAAACTACAATTTCCGTTGGTAAAATTTGGAAACGACTTGCCCCTGTTACATTCATTGCTATGCCTAAAGCATCTATTGTAAAAAAATGCGTGGGCCTCCCCAAGCGCGAAAAGTTGATAGAAAAAACAGTAATTTTCAACGGTATGATTGCTTTTAGTGACCAATCTTTATTATAAAAGTGGATTCGCACTGATTTTCGATGTCATTCCCCATCCCAATTGTTATTGCTTATATCAAATGTAAAGTAAATAAATAAAAACGCAATGGTGGTCAATTGTGCCCATGGTCGCGTGAATAATCAACTACTTCATCTCCAACTATACTACCATTATGGATTTATTTTGTCATTAAATCATAATAATAAAAGCAAAAATTCAACATTTAATGATGATAAATGATAAATAGGATTGGAATGCCTAATAATATCAAATTAATAAAACTGTTATTTATTTTCACTATATAAATTTTTATTGTCATTTTTCTTACATAAATACATATTAAATATACCATTTCGTTACATTATGTTACCATATATTTTAAATTATACTCTACTAACTATTCTGTCACAAACATAAAAAAGGAATGTTTGGGTTTAACAAAAAGATATTTTGTTGCAATTTCAGGTTGTTCTTTTGGCATTAGTGGCCTTCATTTCGGCCACCCCTGCCCCCAAAGCAGATCCGAAACCGCACCACGCTGAGTATTCTGCACCCTCGGTAGACTACTCGGCTCCAGTCAGCAGTTACCAGACTGTTGAACATGCAGCTCCAGTCTCACAACATTACGAATCAGCACCATCTGTAAGCTACGTCTTATATTCAGAACCGAGTGTCAGTAAGGCTCATTACTCTGCACCAGCACAAAGTTCATATTCTTCTTACTCAGTTCCGAGTGTCAGTAGCGCTCATTACTCTGCACCAGCTCAGAGTTCATATTCTTCTTATTCAGTCCCAAGTGTTAGTAGCGTTCAATACTCTGCACCAGCTCAAAGTTCATATTCTTCTTATTCAGTCCCAAGTGTTAGTAGCGCTCATTACTCTGCACCAGCTCATAGCTCATATTCTTCAAGTGTACCTGCTAGTAGCTATTCATATGCTCCAGCACACAGTTACTCATACAGCCTTCCCGTTCAATCATATTCGTATACAGTTCCCACAAAGAGTTACTATTACTCCTATACCCTTCCTTCACAAAGTTACTCCTACTCCCTTCCTTCACAAAGTTACTCATACTCCATTCCTTCACAAAGTTACTCTTACTCCCTTCCCACACAAAGTTATTCCTACTCCGTTCCCAGTCAAGGTTACTCCTACTCTCAACCAAGCGCTTGGCAAACAAGTTCCTCAGCACAGTACGCACCGTCTTATGGCCACGCATCATCTGGATCTTCTGGATGGGATAACTCTGGTTCTTCTGTAGCGTCTGGTTGGGGTGGTTCTGGTTCTTCTGGATCTTCTGGATGGGGTAACTCTGGTTCTTCCGGAGCGTCTGGTTGGGGTGGTTCTGGTTCTTCTGGATCATCTGGATGGGGCAGTGGAGGAGGATCCGGATGGAGTAACTCTGCAGGATCGTGGTAGAATAATTTCTACAGTAATGACAGATTAACAAATGTGTCCGCTGTATTTTTGTAACTGATTTATGTACATGAGAGATGTAACTATAATAGATGTTTACAAAACAATAAGACAAAGTTTTAGTTTTGATTATTATTTATTCTAGGTATACGTATAAATTAGTGGGGGTAAAATACAAAATGATCCATTTTGAAATGTAAATTATCCACAACAATTAGTAATGTTGTTATTGTATTTACAAACTTTTCATGATCATGTGAAAGTATTTTGACGAAACAATAGCTACATTTGTGCTTACTGTTGCTCTAAAATACCAACATTTAAAGCACTAATTTAAAAAATAGAGTTATCCAATGTGCGTGAAGAAAATTAAAAAGTGCATATTTAATGATTTCCAGTGAAATGTGTGCTACAATTGATAAAAGGTCAACATGGAGGACGTTAACTGTCATAAACTTACAAATTATTTTCGTTTACAAGAAAAGCATTGAGGCTAAATTAAGAGGATGATCCCTTAAACAGACAGGGTCTCCCTCTCCTGTTGTTTTCGATAAACTTTCTTACCGATTGTTTTTTATGGAAGCGTAGCAAGCTGTGATTGGTCTTTGAATTATGTGTTTCTCGTTTTTTGAAGCAGCTTCAATAATCTAAATTTCAATTATTTTGAATCTCATGATCAATTTTTAGGCAGCAACCATGAACAAGTATTCGGTACCTACCTATCCATCGTTGCCATTCATACCAGCATAAAAAGTCCTCAAATCGATAATTTTACGAAAACAATAAAAGTATGTACCTTTTAGATCAATTCATAGACACCATCTTCTTTAAGTGCAGTACAATATGAAAAATCGAAAAGTGGATTGAATATTTCAAGACAATTAAAAAAGGGGGTTGTGTGGAATTGAACTAAATGAAGCACAACAACCTAAAATTTCACAAAAACATAAAGCATGCATAATTTTGGATTATAGTGTTAAACATCTAAAGGTATAACTCAGATCATTTTCAAACGTATAAATAGGATTATTTGTATGTGGCCAATTATGAAATTACACTTAGACAGGATAAGTAGATTAATATTTTCCAACGTGTTGTACGTGAGATATTTCTGAGGAACACTGAATTTCCCAAATATGTAACTAAGGAACACCCATCTTTCTCACACGAACAGTCACCCACTCATTCCCACGATTCCTGAAAGGAGGCTGAAGGGGGCCTTCCGCCCTACCATCTGGCGTAATCCGAAGGGACTGCCCGTCAACCAGCATTACAGGCGTGTGGGAATGAGAAATCCAAAAAAAATTTTTTTTGTTCATTCTAAAAGAGGGGTAGTTTTTACGGTAGTTAGGTACAAAGGTTAGCGGCTGGTGTCTATACAGTAAGCAGACTTCGTGACGGATATCTATAAAAAATTCAAAAACAATAGAAACACAATTAAAAACTACCTAATATTAAAACTAAATTAACTAGCTACTATCTCTCTATCTATGCTAAATTAATTCTATAATATATACACTATTTACATGCTTTTAGAAAAAACCTATGATCTAACGTTTTTTATATTATATTACGTCCTATCCTGTCGTGGTGGTTTTTAGAATTATTTTAACTATTTAATTATTTATTCTTTTTTCTTTAGACGCTTTTAATTATTTATAATGGTTAATATTTTGTTTATATATATGTGTTTTTGGGATATTAAGTTTCTTTTGGGGGACTCATGCATTACAGCCCTCGACGGTTTGTATCATTTCTTAACACCGTTACACTTGCAGCAAAGAAAAAGCATTAAATTAGACGCGAAAAGTCGGTGTTGGTTTTGCTTTAATAATTTTTGTTATCACTGGTCAGCTCCGATTGTGTTATACAATAAAGAGGAAGAAATTGAACACAGAACTATACTATATGCTTTATATTACAATGCTGGTGGTTCCATACTCTTTGGTCATTGAATATACGACATATTATGGTTCCACAATGTACAATTGCCAGGAGATTTCAATGATCGGTTAGTACACAAACCCTGTGTTATATTTTAGGGAGTATCTCCTGTAAGGTCCGACTGGGTTTATCGAGTTATTAACTGTATGGGCTGATGGTCATGGAATTATCTACAGGAAAAAAAGTAAATTAATATCTTATATATTGTACCTACAGGTTTGTATTTTGAAGCATGTTCTGCCCTTCAACGTTGAATTTGGTGTTAAAAAAATACAAATACTGAAATTTACATGAACATACTAAGTAGCATGACTTAAAGTAGGGTCTAATTTTCAAGAAAAAGGTAGATAATAATTACTGTGTTGCATAGAAAATCTTATTGCTGTACCTTCTACTGGATCGGCCTTTTTTTAAATCCGTTTTAGTGCAGTTTTTGTTCTCATGCACGAAGAAATGAAAAAGGAAAATTTACCTAAATATTAAAGCGATATCCCACTAGCCCGTTGCTCCATAAGCGAAAATAACACAAATTACAATTTGAACTCAAACCCAAGTATTTTAGTTGATATATTACAAATTCAATTGTAATAATTAAGGAACTTGAAATAATTTTTAAAAAAGCGTGGCAAAATTGAGATTATTACAAATTACCTAATTAATTCTTTTCTTATTCTTAAAATTTTAACGGCAAATTGAGTCATTTACAATCGAAAATTGTAATTTTCGCTTTGCCATAAAAAATTTGGGTTATTTTTTACATTAGTTGATATTGGAATTGAGACATGAAGATTAGTTAGGTAGGTAGTATTCACCATGTAGAATCGTTTGGTAGTATTAATTCCATGCGAAAACCAATGTAGCTTGAGATACAGACTCCTAAAGTTTTCTTAATTGGAGGAAATTCCGGTTGGTACGGCCCTGGCTGCAGCCCTTCGTCAGTTGCTCTCACCAAATATGCATTGATGATGTCATTGTTTAGTTAGGTAGATGTATGACAGACTTGAGTACCTATAATGTCCCTGGCCGCCGAAGGCGGGCTGATACATTAGAATAATGTTAGGAAGATATGTTTTAGGACAAACGATGTTTGGCGGGAACAGCTGACGGTGGGCTGAAGCCAGGGCCGTACCTACTGGAATTTCCTCCGATTAAGAAAAATTTAAGAGCCTGTATCTCAATCACATTGATTTTTAAACAAATAGTAAACAAAATTCTAGTAAATACTACTACACTACTTTACTTGGTGAGTACTACCTACCTGACTAAACTTCATGTCTCAATTCCAATGTCAACTAATGTAAAAAATTACCAAATTTTGTTTTCTCCGTGTCACATAAGAATTAGATATTTTGTAGTTTTTAACCCTCTACCCCTCTAAATAACCTTTATCTCTAAAAGGTTAAGTAATGTAGTTATGAGAACATTTTTTTTGTTATAAAGAGCTAAAAATTCGTCTGTAATTCTAAAACAAGAACACTAAGTAAACGTTTACTATGCTCTAGTTACGAAACAGTCCGGTTTTGTAATTTTATTATGTACATACTCCATAAATAATGTTTACTGACCGTTGCACACCTTTTGTTAATATACATATGCTCTGACATAATAAGCAACAAACACAAAATTGACCTGTCAAGGTTAAGGTCCCTGTATACAAATAGCAAAAGTAGATCGTACTAGTGACCTCAATGCTACCAATTTCATTCATTCTAACGTTAAATGTTGAAATTGTGACCTTGATTGGAGCGCAGTTGTGAAAAACAGTGTAACGTATAAGAGTCTACGTTAAGAATAATTACGTACTTATATATTCAATAATAATTTTACGTTTTAATTGAATTAGGAACTAATTAGAGTAAACAAGGAACTGTATACTGAGAACACTGAAGCCATTAATAATTATTATTATTATTATGAAAAATAAACCTCAGAAAACCTTTGAAATACTGTAATAATAACTAATAATCTTTTTTCTAATGGATGTGTCATACCAATTACAGGGTCGCTTGTAAAATAGATAAAAATACATATATTATTAAATGAAATGTGTTATAGGCGAATGATGAGGATAACGTGGATAGAAAAAGTTAGAAATGAAGAGGTATTAGAAAGAATAGGAGAACAGAGGACTCTACGGAAGACAATAAAAAAATAGGCGAGATAGGTTGGTAGGACACCTTCTCAGGCATGAAGGTCTAGTCAGAGACATATTAGAGGCAGAAACAGGAGTTAGGAGGAGTAGAGATAGACCTAGATTAGATTACTGTTCGCAAATAGTTAAGGATGTGCGTTGTTCTAGTTTTAGGGAAATGCGAAGTTTAGCTCAGGATGGAAGGGAAGAGTGGAGGTCTATGTGTAACCAGTCTTAGGACTGACGACCTTATGATGATGACATACCCTTTAGGCTGGATTCATGCGATTACGGTTCGTTCGCGGCCCGATCTCGGTCTGGTAAAATTTAATCATGTCTGTATTAGACAATCTGACCCAGTTTACCATTCAACCTTGAACTGTCAATAATCGAAGTCGGATGTATTTGGCTCATAATTAATAATAATAATACTAATACTATTACTGTTTATGCTACTTGTTTATTACTTATAAATATTATTTTAAAAGTCAATTATTTACGCATAAATTACCTTTTTCAAAAGTCCACTTTGGTTTAGACATCGTTAGTACTTAGAATTAACTTAAACAATAAATTTATTCAATTACTCAATAGAAGTTTAATAGAATCTGTCAAATGTACATTAATTACAATTTGATGCAATTGTCGCTTCAACGAGTAATAGCTGACTGAACCGGGAACAAAAGAGCATTCATACTATCGATACATGTTGTGACAAGTTCAATCTCGCACAAACAAAATTTTTTCAAAACTGATCGCGACTGGAATGGGATTCGACCGGAACTTGACTGTTACGGACAGTATGAATGCACAAATTTGATAATATTTTACCAGACCGAGATCTGACCGCGAACGAACCGTGATCGACCTTATAGTGTGAATATAGCCTTAAAGACACTGTGGGTTGAATATGAAAACAAAATCAGAAGATTTTAAAATTAGTAGAATGAATATTGCACGTTATGGCGGAAAACAGCTATCAAAACTGAATTTTATTATTATTTAGTTCACTTCTTCTTGTCTTTATAAGGACATTAAGTTCAGATTTTCTAAAACGTCAAAATCTAATGTCTTGCAGAATATTTTTCTGAAATAAATATGACAGTAATAGCAACAAACGGCACACCAACCTTCTCTAACTACATTGTAAAATATTAGCCTATTGCTTTTTAGTATTTGTCAATGGTATTATTAAATTTTAGATTTTTTTGATACAAATTTCAACACGAAGACAAACAATAGCAGAATGCGCCAAAACGAGTCAGATATTTAATTGTATTATAGTTAAATTATCTAATGAAATTCCGTGAAAAGCTTGGCTTTTTTTAATTAAACTCTAAAACTAGCAGGTACTGTATATGGAATACCTTGTCACTATTTTTAATGCCAAGGTTTTATATTATTATCCTATAAAGTTCTTTAAACTAGCGCGTTAGTTTGAATATAGGTACGTATTTTTACTTGTTCCATAATTGTATGGAAAAGCAACCTCTTTAGAATCATTACTAACCACCATAACCCTCCTATTTTAAAATAAAAATTCCATAGATAACCTAAATTACATTTTTATGTTATATATTGCGTATAATTAGGACATTCAAAATTGGTATATTCCGCAATAAAACTGTCACATTTACTTCTTTCTTTCAACTTACTAACTAGATTAGAGCGGTTGCTGACAGAACTCCTACATTTACCCACGACAAACGTTGTAAGGAATATCGTAAACATAGAAAAGAGATGTCAGGTAGGAATTGCAGCGGACACTAATAAATATGAAGAAATAGCATTACACCGATTAATGTGTAACAGAAAGAGACGCAGACAAGTAGAATTTTAGCGTGTTGCCAGCTTCGGACTTTAAAAAAAGTTAAACATTTTCAGGAATTTAGGAAAGCAAAGACACTTGTTTAAAGATAAAACTCCAACCAGGCAGTTATAAAACCGACCCTGATGTATTGCACCTGTTGCTATTATTGAGTTATCTCTTTTTATGAAGCATTTCCTAACTTAACAAGGGCGTATTCAAAACGCACTAAATGATTACAGTCTCAAGTGGAAACAAGGAAGGAGATTCTTACAGATTTGATTTTGATTGTCCCAACTATACCTACTTATTTTTATTACAGCAAGCTGGGTGTTGTAAAACTCAGAAATGTTAGTTATTCAAGCTGCGTGGCAACCCAGACGTTTTAATTCCAGCTCAAGGAAAAACTAAGCACGCATTAAGAGGCCGTAAATTCGCAACTTGTTATAAAGCGTTGTTGTTCATTCAATTACGCACTGTTTTTGTAATAAGTTTAATCGGAATTAATTCATTATTGTATTGAATATCAATATTACAGGTCAAGGTTCTTCTATGCGAACACCTTATAACTGTCAATGTCAAGTACCTCACGTGCTTGTTAAACAGACTATTGTGAGATTTACGTAATTTTTTTATTATACAATATTGTATCCTCTATCGCTGTACACAGCCGTGTTAAATCACCTTTAACTCAACTAACTCTTTAGTATCCAAGACAGAAATTCAAATACAAACGTTACTGTGTTATAGTCTGTAAACAATTCCACAACCCCCTAGTTTTAAACTACGCAACGGATTTTAATGCAGGTTTCAGCAATAGATACAGGAATTTAAGAGGAAGATTTATAAGTACAATACATGCATATTCTAGTACGGAAAAGCCTAGAAATTCAACGATTTGTAATGTGATGTCGTAACATAAACACCTGTTTCACACTTAATGCAACCTAATAAATTGCGCATAACTTGCTGATAATATTCCTTATTGACCGTTCTACCCCGTAACAAGAACTCATGGTGTATCACGTCCCTGCAATTGAAGAAAACTGTAAGCAAAACCTTCATATTCGACCTTCCTTGGCGCGCTTTTTTCGGTCTTGGCTCGTGCGGCAGCTTACATTGGGATGATTGAGCTTTGATTTCCACGTCATAATCATAAACCCATGATTTGTAACCAGTTACGACCCTCTGGAGCAAATTTGGTTGGTCGCGGGCAGAATTCAACAGCTCCTTAGCAATAAAAATCGAATGTTTAGGCAACTTCTCGAACGGAGATCGGAGACAATTGGCCAATTCTATTTTTTCACGTCATCAATCGCAATGCGTTCGCGCACTTAATTTTGTTTTTCACACAAAATTTAATACAGAGTTTTTGATCTATTTTTCCAATTCAATAGGTAAAAATCGAAGACGAGCCAAAACACGTGCATGCAAAGCAGCTATCAAGAATTAACTGAACATTCAACATGGCCGAACTTGTCGGTATAAGTGAGAGACATGAGTACCAACATAACGCCACAAAAAAATCGAAAATCGAATATACGTAAACCTAAATTCAAAAACAGACCTTTAGGTACCTATTTACGTACAGACCAATTTTTTATACAAATAAGATATTACAATACTTCTAGTTTTTTTAGTTCTTTTACTTTCCTTACATACCAATACATATTTTTGATCAGGCTATCTATTTATGAGAGTTCGAGATAACATCTTTTTTGCTTTTATCTTTTTCAGTTCCTACTGAAAATTCCCATTTGCTCATTTGAATGGTATCCAAATAGCCGTAATTTATAAATTCTAAAATCCTCCGCCATTAATTATAACCAAGTATAATTTGAATGCTTTTCTTTACCAACTGTGTATTTGTATCCAAGTGGTGATGAATTTATAATTGTCCAAGATTTTGTGTTTATTTTAACATTTTTTTAATTGAATCGTAACCCAATCATTTAAAAATACAGATCCACTTAAGAAAAATCATTGACCAAACAACAAATAGTAAGGTAGGCAACGATTATACCTGAGTTTAGTGTAGTATTTTTGATCTTTTACAGTTTGAATGTGAATAAAAATTGTATATTATTAATAGTTGTCACATTGTTTCTTAATATTTAGAGTTTGTTACGGGTCCTCTTTCTATTTTTGTAATATTTGTTTATTAATTCCATTTAATTCATTGAACTTCAAATGGGTTGTTAACTTCAATACTTCCTCATAGCAAAATAATAAAAAAGTTGGTAAACGAATCAAAATTACCAGCACATTTTACACGTTCAATAATTGATGGACATTTCTTTTCCTAATTATATGTAACTTAACAATATTATTTTAATAATTATAATGAATATTGGCAGTGTAACGTGAAAGTATTATCTAGGCTTAATATTTTAAAATTGAATAATCTTACAATTCGAAAAAGGTTGTTAAAAGTGTAAGTTTTCTTGAAGGTCTAGTCAGAGCCATATTAGAGGCAGAAGAAGGAGTTAGTCGGAGTAGAGGTAGACCCAGATTAGATTACTGTTCGCAAATAGTTAAGGAAGTGGGTTGTTCTAGTTTTAGGTAAATGCGAATATTAGCTCAGGATTGGAAAAAATGGAGGTGCGTGTCCAACCTGTCTTAGCACTGTGGACCTTATGATGATAACAAGTCTTATAATATCGAGGGAAGTAAACGAAATACAAATAGGCAATATTATAAGAAAAGAAGAAGAATTCAATAAAAAACTGTAATATCTATTAGGTATATATAATTAAAGTAGGTATACCTATTTTAGTTTCTGTCTACGTCTTATGTCGCGCGTATTAGTGAAGTGTATACGAGTTATGTTTAAAAAATGAGGGTAGTTTTTCATTTTCTTTTTTATTCATCTCGTTATTCATTTTCGAACAAGCGTTCTCGTCACATCAAACAAAATTGCTATTATTTGCGAATTGTGCTTTAAAATATGTTCATCCTCTAAATGATTGTTTCGTTTTGATTCGATTTTTCCATCAAAATATCAATATGGCCTGCACGGAATAAAAGGGCGCAGTAATCAGATATATGTAGATGCTTTATGTGAAATAGAGCAAAAATGCTGTTGTAATTTTCGTAGTTTATTTCACTTAACACTTCATTTTACCTCATCTTCTTACCTCTTTAGATACCCAAGCATTTGATGCTATTTCCTTATCAGGGCCATCTGCAAAAAAGGAACAAACAAAATAAAGGGGAGCGTCGTTAGCAATATCGTATTTTAATAATTCATATTCTATATACCAGTGAAAATTAAATCTGTTTTTTTTCGTCAGTAGGGTATGTACAAAAAATGGGTTGATAAGGTCCAAGATTTATTTGAAAAACGTCTTTGTCCGTCGGTTACTAACTGGTATCGTGTATTATAATACCATTATTGTTTCTTCCTTCGTCAATTTTTATTTTCCACCTATTTTTATGTTTGTACAAATTGAAAGACATTCAAAATATTTTCGCAGGATTTGACGCTGGTTTCATTTTTGTTTTGTAATATGTTTTTACCGGAATACTTAAAATCTAAAATGCGTTTCGACACCCAAGGTGTTATTCACAGTTATATGGACTCCATGGAGGAAGATACCTTGGTCAGCGAAACGCATTTTAGTTTGCTTAATGGTTTTATGAGAAATTTTGGGTTTTAGTGTAGGTACATGCTTAATTATTGTTTCCTAATGATGGATAAAAATAATCAAATTTGTATGTATCTTTGCAAATGATAAAACGTAGCATTTGACACTTAATTAAGTTATTTTAATTTTAGTGGCTATCGATAATAACCTATGAGGTGCATGAACTTTGGTACTAACGAATTCTCCCTGTCCTGTGATATTTTTATAAACTACCGAGGTGTTCATAGGGATGTTACAAGAGTAGCAGCAGTGAATGAACCTAAAAATCGTGTAACGTTTCATTAATTGGCAGGGAAGATTGATTATTTTCTTGAAAAATGAGAAATTTTCCAACATTAACTTCTTTAATACGAACGAACGTTAGGTGTCAGTTTGTGTTACTGACAATTTTATATTTCCAGCGCGTAAGACACCATGTGTGTATCCAAGTCAAGCAAATTGATCAAAGTTATTTTTAACAATGTACCTAATTGCAAAATTGTCTACAATAAATGCAAAGGAGGTACTACAGTTTCCCGCAAAATAGTAAAAACAATAAGCGTAAAGCATATATGTACATATTTATCTAAACTTTGAGGTCAATTTGCCAAATCCTACATTTCGAAAACAAACTGCTTTATGTGATCTTTTATACAGGGTGTTCCACTTAAGACAGTTTTGCCCATAACTCTTAAACTAAAACCAAAAAAAATGTTTTTATAAAAGTGGCCTGGAATCATATGGTGCACGTACAGAAAACATTTTCAGTTATACAGGATGTTCCATTTCTTCTGGTAGCTAGGTTCCAAACCTCGTTTTTTCTAAATGGAAGAGCCGGTATCTCAAGTAGTTTTTGAGTTATTCGACTGTTTGAATGAGACCAAATCGCATCTGAACTAAGATTTTAAATATAAAATAATTGATTTTTTCTAGAAAACTATTAGTGTTCAGAGGCGGCCTTAGCCATCGAGAAGTTCTGGGCGGGGAAACTTTTGAGAGCCCCTCGTCTTTGTCGAATTAGTTTTAATGATGATACTTGACGGAAATTCAATAAGGTTAGATTGTTGCAAGAAGGCGCGAGGCCTCTGCAAGAGCGAGGCCCTGGGCGGTGGCCCTGGGCGGTTGCCCTGCTCGTCACCCCCAAAGGCCGCCCCTGTTAGTGATATTTAAAACTTTATAACAATGGCTCGTTCCGTTTGAAAAAAAAGGTATTCCACTTATGAGATTGTCACAAGTAGGTTTAGATACTTCTGACTCCTAAAAACGTACATATTTTGCCCATAGGGAAAAAAGATACGGTAATTCGTGCTAAAGCGAACAGTTTAAACTGCATATTTTTAGCTTATATGGTTTAGATGCTCTCATTCAAACGGCTGAAATCGTTTTTGTTTACTTACCGAATTGTTTTTATATGTTGGTCCTAGCCGTTGCATTTTTCGCCTTGAGCACTGATTATAGTGGTAATTCCAGCCACTTATTTGAATAGCAAGATATATATATATAT
>NW_020439094.1:695304-706472 GCF_000699045.2 Agrilus planipennis
AAGTGTATCGGTGTACCCATCCACTATATATATATATAAGTATCTCAGGGAGTGAAACATCCCAGAGGATAAAGTGTCTCGGGTGTAAAATACTCTGACACCTTTTAGGGCATTTTTCAAGAAATCAAATTATGTATTCAGATAGACGTGATTGAAAGGAAGGAATGGCGACAAAGAAATGTGTAATTTCTATATTCTATGAACGCTTGCTGTTATCTTTATATGATTAAAAGGTCGTCAGTCCTAAGACACGCACTTGCACTGTTTCCTATCCTGAGTTTTACGCATTTCCCTAAAACTAGAACATCTCACATTCTTAACTATTTGCGAACAGTCTAATCTAGGTCTTCCTCTACCCGTCCTAACTCCTGTTCTTGTCTCTAATATGTCTCTGACTAGACTTTCATACCTAAGAAGGCTATTTCTTATTGACTCCCCTGTTCTCCTATTCTTTTTAATACCTCTTCATTTCTAACCTTCTCTATCCGCGGTATCCTCATCATTCGCCTGTAACACCACTTATCTTTATAGCAATAAGTTATTTCGATGTTATACCCCTCTGTATAGTACTATTTTCACATTTCTCTATCTTCTTTTATAATTTCATTAACAACGGTTGTTAGATGATTTTGTTGTGTGCAGCTTGTCAACATGTGGTCTCTGCCTTTCTCATTCTTATGAATAATAGAACAGTTCATTCTAAGTGCAAACATCTTTTCGTTCTGAAAATATAACAAATCTGTTTTGTATTTTGTATTATTGTACCCTTCACGTTCCGTATAAAAACTCAATTTTTATTCCAATCTTACTATCATGCTGATTGCTGAGATAGATCTACATCAATTTTGTAGTTTGGACTTAAAATACTGTTTGTGCCTACATTTGATTTTTCTTACCATTTTGTTTTTTTTTAATTTAGAACCTTATAGCGGCATAGAAATATATTTTTGCATTGTAGAAGTTCATTCCTACATATGAAGGCATTGACGTTACTGGATTTTACCAAAATGTTGATAAAAATAAATTCGGACATGTGCATACATTATAAAGAATCTTGGATACCTTTTTGCTCTGAGAACAGGTGTTTTATTAGAAGGTTTTAACATTATTTGCATACTTGACATCCGGATAATGTCCACCATTATGTAAAATTAGTAAGCTGAAAAGACGCTATGTTGGCCTTGATATCTCCGTTATATACACATAAAACAGCATAAGGACTTATAATATTAATAATATTCAAATAAAAATAAAACTTTGGTTTTTATTCAAGACCAGATTTGGATATAGATTGTGGCTAAACTGATTTTAATTTTGGAAAAAAGACATCCACGGATTAATATTGGGGCAATTGATTTATTCCACCTCATTCTTTTTTTTTTAAATCTGTTAAAAATGTTAGAAGCGTTCTAAATGTTGTAATACTGGTGAATGAAGAGGATACCGTGGATAGAGAAGGTTAGAAATAAAGAGGTATTAGAAAGAATAGGAGAACAGAGGACCCTATGGAAGTCAATAAGAAATAGGCGGGATAGGTTGGTAGGACAACTTCTCGGGCATGAAGGTTTAGTCAGAGATATATTAGAGGCAGAAATAGAAGTTAAGAGGAGGTAGACCTAGATTAGATTACTGTTCGCAAATAGTTAGGGATGTTGGTTATTCTAGTTTTAGGTAAATGAGAAACTTAGCTGAGGATACGAAAAAGAGTGGAAGTACGTGTCCAACCAGTCTTAGGACTGACGACCTTATGATGATGACAATGCTCTAAATAAACATTTTTATTATACAGTTAGAAAAGTACAAAAAATGAATACCAATACGTATATAATTTTGTCTCTTATTGGGATAATAATACAGGGCTGTTGTTTCGTGATAATATAATATAACAACCTCTGTTTTGATCATCCTTTAGCTCATTAAATGTTATGAATCCAAAATTAAGTGCAGATTCGCTCAATACCGTCATTGTTGGAAGTGCACCACAAAGCAAGAGCTAATTGCAATCAAGCAGCTGCTTTACGTTACCAATCCATCATAAAGCATTTGATTTAACTGTGTTAAGCATTTGAGAAAATGACCCTTATTTACTGGAAATTCATGTGTACCTTGTTTCACAGAAATACAGCCAAACATAGCTGAAAGATTTGTGTGGGCATATGACATACGAAACGTACTCTATATTATGTCACAATGGACATATAAATGAGAATATATGTCATACAAAAATATTTACGACTAATGTCTATTCTGCATAAAACGATAGAACCTACAATTCTTTGCGCAGCTCAAAACTCAAAAATATCGAGTTCATCATTGTACTGTCCACTTGACTAAAAAGACAAGGATGTCTTTTGTGGATTTATATTACGTATTAGAGATATTGTCGCATTTTTATAATTATTCATCGACAATAGGCACATGTTCTCTTTTCTGCTTCCTTATATTACAAAAGGCAAATATGATGCAACGTATGTCACAAGCATATCATGTTGGTCAAGAGTTGGCTCCAGTGAAAACGATGCAGTCCACAAATCTCGAGCGTAGCCTGTATGGTATTTGATAAACGAACTTCAGTCAGTATCGATCGGATTGTTTCGTACAAATTATGCTGTTGAAGTGCACGCAATCTTATAGTTATAATACAATATATTGATATGCGTCTCACTATAAAATAATGTCCTAATTTAGTAATACTAATAATGTACATATGGTTCATAGCGTTCGTACATTTGTGATGGAGTGATCTTCATAAATCGTGATGTTCTGAATATGTATGGTTCTACTTGTAGTTATCAAGCACCTCATCTAACAGCTTTCTGAAATTACCTAGCTATTAAGGATCGATGAACTGTCTTAAGCCTACCTTCAATATCCAGGATGTTGTTGTTTAGTCGAAATTTTTGATTAAAATTCACTGTATGCCAAAATAAAAACTGCTATATGCACTATTGACATCGGTATCCATCCGTCCAAATTTGAACGGCTTCAATTAGTGATGAATATTGGTATAATTTTTGATTCAGGACGAAACGTCGGTCGCATAAAAATTAATATGAAGAATTAGAAGTTTATATAGGTTTTCACGGCTGTCATCTGAAGCAGCTGGATTTCCGGATTCTAACCGCGTTTTACTGATAAAATCCCCATGTAGGACCATAGTGTTGTCAAAACTGTCCGACGTTTCGTCTCCTACCACAACGGAGATCTTCAGGAGTTTCAAGTTGTCGTTGCAGGATCTCCGCTCTGGTGCTGAACTGATGTGATGGATTTACTTGTTTCACCAATGTAGTCCATTCGACTGAAACATGGTACCCGGTAGACTCCCTCAGATTCCAGCGGAATAACATCCTTCACCTCATCTAGCTGGTATCTTTACCACAAGTGTTGAAGATTGTGCTGACGCCTTCCTTGTGCAGAATTTATTCAATTTTGTTCGTGATTCCTGTAATGAATGGACTTTGACTTTTATTCTTTTTATATTGTGCGATTCACATTCACGCCTCTGGTACCCATTAGAGATAAGTATGTCAGTGACAAAACGAAGTTCCCCGTCTAAAGATTCTGGTTCACAAATAGCGAAGGTCCTATGCACCAAGGAGTTTTTTTCTGCGCCAGATAATGATGATGAGAGTTAGTTGGCATTGCGATATTTATTGGTGGGGGTAGACTTCCGGTGGACAGTGTATCCCAGGGTGTCATTTCATCGACGAGACACCATAACATCTAGGAACGCTAGTTTTCCTTCGTGTTCCTGTTTCATTGTAAACTTGATAATTGGATGATATGAATTGAGGATTTGTAGGAACTCTTCTAGTTTCTCAGCTTCATGCCGTGGCACGACGAAATGTCCTCTGCGTATCTAAATTTCACTGGACTTATTTTCGTTTTATATCTGAAANCAGTTAGATCAACCGAAATATTACCTTTAATTTTCATTTTTAATTGAAAAAAAAAACGTAATCATTCAAAACGTTATACATTATTTTTGTTGCAATAATTTCGTTTTCCTTGCAAAGGTAATATCAGTGAATAATAAATATGAAAGCGCTGTAGGTACTAACTTTAAAGGTTATTAAAATGTTAGAAATATTAGAATCAAATTAAAAGTTACTGCTTTCGTATTTCATGTTTTTCTTTGAAAAACTTATTTTCGTCGATTTAAATGTATCTATGTGTATCTGCAAAGCTTAATGAAATATGCACTTAATTTTTCAATTTAGTTGGTTAATTATAATTTATTGAGTAATTACTCATCTATGCTTAAAGAATTAACCAAACAGAAGCTGCAAAAAGAAATAGGCGAATTGAAATTAGTCATTCAAACAATCTTTGGCTTTCGGTTCTAGCAAAGTATTAAGCGAATAGGTTAACACAAAATGTTGCTTTCGCAATTGAACTCATACCGCGTAAGATTTTGGTTTGTTGCAAGCTCCAATATTATTTTATTCTACAATTAAAAAGAAATTCATTCGTTCATTAATTTGTGCTCAATAGTATTCAATGCTTACAGACGATACGTAAATGGAGATCGGGTAAAGGGCAACAATTCGATTAAATTTTAAACAGTGACGTCTTTTTGGCAAGCATGTTAATTTTTAAATATGCATGTATAATCAATATACTTACTAATGTACCTATCTGCATCTTTTGTCTACTTGCAATGCGATTTTTAGTGATAAACTCACCTCTGGGGTAGTCTAGATGCGACTATATTTTAATGCAGGGCCATAGCCAGGGATACGCCAAGGAAAGGTGAACCTGCCCCGAAAAGTTTTGAGCCTACCCCAGCATTTATTTATTTTATACGTTTCATATGTAATAGTTAAAAGATACCCGTAGGAAAAATTTTTATTCAATTTCCATTAAAAAAACGCCATTTAATTACCACTGAAAATAATTAATGGTAATAAATGGAGAATTGCCAATGGGATTCCCATTCCCGAACTCAATGGGATTTCCATTGCTGAACGCAATGGCATTACCATTTCTGAACGCAATGGAAATTCCATTACGTTCCGTTGGAACTTCATCAGCATGCTTTTTTCCATAACCCATATTATTTTGTTGAGAATTTGGTTCTTCAGGTACCTGAACCAAGGCACGTGCCTGTATGTTTGGCTCTTCATCATTGTGTTTATATTATTTTTTCACTTGCTTCTGATAAAACTACATCACTCTCACAGATGACTTCGGCCTCCTATATATTCTGGCATGGTTGAAAATCATCAAACAATGCTTCTAATGTAGGCTTTTTTACTTGTCTAGGGGTTGTTTAATAAAAAAAACAATTATTTTTCCATTTATGCCAAATGGTTTTGAATGGAATTTATAAATTTTCCATTGATTCCCATTGAACTGCAATGAAAATTTTTCCTACGGGTATTGACATCGAATTTACGTATTACATGTAAGTTATCATATGTTTATCTTTTACAGTTCGTTTTTGTTGCTTTCTTCGCCCTCGCTTACGGTGCCCCAGCCCCCGAGGCGAAAGCTGATCCAGAACCAAAGGCCGCACCCGCACCAGAACCCAAACCAGGAGTCGCCATTGCGGCCGCTGCTCCTCTGTTTTCAACATACAGCGCTCCACTACTTGCAGGCCCATCATATTCGTACGCTTATTCGTCTTATGTCGCCGCTCCCCTTGCCTATTCTGCAGCTTACGCTTATCCCGCCGCATACTCTGCACCCATTGTTTATGCTTAGATGGCGATTTAACTTCATCACTTCAAATGATTTTGAATTGATTCCAGTGACTGTCACTTCAATGGTTGTGCTAAATAAAATTGTTTATTGAAATTAGTAATTGTTGTTCTTTATTCTAATTCCATTTCCCTTTTAGTTTTTCAAATTTGTTCACTCTTTTTTCAGTTACAATGTATAAGGACTTATAATATTAATAATATTCAAATAAAAATAAAACTTTGGTTTTTATTCAAGACCAGATTTGGATATAGATTGTGGCTAAACTGATTTTAATTTTGGAAAAAAGACATCCACGGATTAATATNATGGTTGTGCTAAATAAAATTGTTTATTGAAATTAGTAATTGTTGTTCTTTATTCTAATTCCATTTCCCTTTTAGTTTTTCAAATTTGTTCACTCTTTTTTCAGTTACAATGTATAAGGACTTATAATATTAATAATATTCAAATAAAAATAAAACTTTGGTTTTTATTCAAGACCAGATTTGGATATAGATTGTGGCTAAACTGATTTTAATTTTGGAAAAAAGACATCCACGGATTAATATTGGGGCAATTGATTTATTCCACCTCATTCTTTTTTTTTTAAATCTGTTAAAAATGTTAGAAGCGTTCTAAATGTTGTAATACTGGTGAATGAAGAGGATACCGTGGATAGAGAAGGTTAGAAATAAAGAGGTATTAGAAAGAATAGGAGAACAGAGGACCCTATGGAAGTCAATAAGAAATAGGCGGGATAGGTTGGTAGGACAACTTCTCGGGCATGAAGGTTTAGTCAGAGATATATTAGAGGCAGAAATAGAAGTTAAGAGGAGGTAGACCTAGATTAGATTACTGTTCGCAGATATTTAAGGATGTGGGATGTTCTAGTTTTAGGGAAATGCTAGAACTGATGCCCTTATGATGATGATGGACAGATTTAAATAGCAAGCAGTACTTTAAGTACATCATCGTCATTTTTCAACCCTTTCTATCTTGACTCAATCGTACCATTTTCGGAAATATTGAGTAACTTTCATCTCTTACTGTTTGCGAGCTGTTTTCTATGGCTACGCATGTGCTCCTGTGTCTTCTAAACCCAAATTGATTTCCCTTAAACTTTCTTCCGTCCCTTTTCTTACCTTTCTCTATAGGTTAGTATCACCTTAAATAAAAAAAACACAACCATAGAAAATATTTTTATGATGTATGATTAAAGTATTTTTTAAAACTTCAAAATCTATTAGAATCAGTGTAATGATTGTAATCACATCTTCCCTATTACTCCATTAAGAACCGTTATGATTTCTGAATATATACTTTTCCAAACAAATAGAAATTTTAAATCCAATTTCAACATTTCTTCCTAAGGAAGCAAACGAACCATTCGCCATGGATACCCTTCGAAATATTCCGTATTCATGTAGTTATTCTCAGGCAGATTTAAATTTGAATATTTCTTTTATGGTAATATTGTTAAAGTCCAAAATTTTAGTTTTAAAGTGCTTACAAGTAAGTATGTTAAAGTTCAACAAAAAGAAGATTCTACAGATATAAAAAGAGAATCATATAATTTTGTTTCAATTCTTAATATAATGAAATTAGCTAATATATTTATTTACTCCATGAAAAAGTGTTGATGGTGCATAGTATTAGGTATGGGTCGATGGTACCTCCTACTTTTCCTTGAATTTCTTTTTAGGAAATCGTACAACACTCACAATAACAACGACTTACATTATATTTATATAACCACAGTCTTCAACAGCGTAGGTAGGTTATGAAATTTGAACTAATTCAATGGACAATAATACGTCTTTGTGAAAACTGCACAATGTAACCTACTTAAAATTAATCAAGAATTGTTTCGTTATGCACATACGCATCCATAGCACGTGAGCAGATTAATAAAAACCTGATAGTTTCACTTTTGTGTAATGCATAATACAAATCGGTACTAAAAAATAGCAGGTCGTAAAACAGAAGGTTATATCAGTAAAAAATGTGATAGGCTGTATATTTATTGTATAACTTCGTTTTTGGTTATTTGCTTGTTTTGAAGGACCTCGGTTGAGTGTTGTTCTAGTTTTAGACAATGAATACTGAATTTTTTTAAGTCATATTCCTATAAGTAACATAGGCAATTGTTCGAAATTAACGAGTAATTGAAATGTGTAATTTGTATGTTCGGTGAACATTTTTCCTTACCTATATAGAGCACCAGCAATATAATGACAGTGATAAACACTGAAATCCTTAGATTTTGTGCAGTAAACCGGATAGAGATGCGGTTTTTTCCATTCAATTCGTAAAACCGTCTACAAATTTTATTAATATAAGAGATCATTTCATCTTCAAAAATGCATCGGTGCATCAAAAATGTGCCAATTATTCATCATCATCATAAGGTCGTCAGTCCTAAGGTTGGACACGTACCTCCACTCTTTCCTATCCTGATCTAAAGTTCGCATTTTTCGAAAATTAGAACATCCCACATCCTTAACTATTTGTGAACAGTAACCTAATTTAAGTCAACCTCTACCCTTCCTAACACCTGTTTCTGCCTCTTTCATATACGTTTTTCTTGAAAACGGTAGACTTTTAGACCACCAAACATAATTCAATTTTCTTGTTTTACAGTACCCTATCATCTTCTGCAGGCTTGTTACTTATTTCGGAACACCCTGTATAATTAAAATACTCTTCTCCTACCTAATTTACAGTAACCATATAAAATGACCTTAAAATAGCCTCCTTAATAAAAACACCACATAATCTTGCATTAAGCAAAAAATCATGGGTAATATGACGTTGTATAGTTTTTTTTTTACGTTCTGGCGGGTTAAAAAGTTAATGCCAGTATATGGACCAGAACCTTCGATGAATTAGCCTTAGCTTACCTAGGTCTACCTGCAGCTATTTCTCTGTATGTAATATAAAATATTGTCCAATTTAGAAAATTTTATTGTAAACGCCTCATTCTGTTCATACATGGTTCAGTTTACACTTATTTAGATATATTAAAAAATTAAGTTTTAGGATTACTTTTAATGTTTTACTAAATCTATCTGGATAAATTATCGCATATGTAGATACCTACTAAATGCAGTTTAGCTTCTTTGAGTGTTTTACATTTTCAGTTAGTCTAAAAACAAAACAAAACAATGAGATAAGTTACGTAATTTTATTTAGGATAAGAAGTAAAGCAAACAATTACAATGTGAACATTCTCCACTTTAGGGATGCTAAAATGCTTCTGATCTCATAAAATACAGTTATGTATGTATAACATGCAGTAAAGACGCTGAAATTATTTACAACTTTTCAGCGAAATAACATCTAGATGCCATACATGTATAGGCTGTGTCTTAAATAAGTAGCAAACTTTGAAGGGTATTAACTAGATGCAATAGGTAATTGCATGGTGAGTCAAGCAACGACAAAAATTTTTGTAAGAAATTCAGACGAAGTTGCAATACGAAGCCAGCTCTGGGCGTGAATTGACAACGTATGGAGAAATATATATAACAACAACTACATGGATGAAAAATGTAAACAATGACAGTTGTGGAACGGCTGGAAAATAAATATCAGCAGCTTATTACTGCGCTATTACCTATATAAAGTAACAATTAATTAAATAATTGCTTTGTTGATCGTTGATAATTTGCAGTACTATTAAACTACATCTCGACATAGTATTGTGAACATAAAAGAAAGCAAAAATTAACGTTATGTAAACAGTAACAGGTAAGTTAATATCTTCTGGATATGTAACAATAATTTTATTAAATTTCCAAACTACCATTGAGGTATTGCCAACATACGTTACCTTTTTTAATGGGTGGTTCGTCAATAGTTCTATCCTCCCTTTAGTTAAAATTATTTACAATACCAAAATCGACCGCCATTTGGCGTAATCTGACGTTTGATACATGCGCTGCTTCATACAACATCATTCAGAGAAGTCAAACGAATTAAGATCAGTGCTATGCGTCGGTCAGGATACAGGACCTGTACGTTTAATCCACTGTCTGGGAAGATGTTTGTCTATATCACACATTGTGAATGTAATAATACTACTGACCTATGACTCTGTCACATTGACCTGCTTCTAAAAACTTCGACTAACTTCTAATAACTTGCCTGTACTTCAAATATGTCTAGTAAGATGTTCGTCTAAAAGCTCACGTATTGGTCAATGTAATAATACTACTGACCTATGACTTTGCCGCATTGACCTGCTTCTCAAAATTTCGACTAACTCTAATAATTTGCCTGTACTTCAAATATGTCTAGGAAGATGTTCGTCTAAAAACTCACGTATTGGTCAATGTAATAATACTACTGACCTGTGACTCTGCCACATTGACCTGCTTCTATAAACTTCGACAAACTTCTAATAACTTGCCTGTATTTTTCAAATACGTTTTTCTTGCAAACGGAGGTCTTTTGGACCACCAAACATTTACTTGGTTTTTTTGTTATATATTGCCCTATCATTTCCTGCAAGCTTGCTACTTATTCCAGAAACACCCTGTATATGCCTACATATATTTATATACACAACTAATTGTATTTAGGCATCTGCAAATAATACAGTAATATAATATACGTATGTATAACGAATAATATTTGTATGTATTTTTTAATTTTTATTTTGATAAACCCTTTATTGTTTAGTTACCAATTTGATGTCATTCTGTAATTAATAGGTAATTGTATTCGAAGAAGTTGTCACATTTAATTTTAATTGCCTTAATATTTTTGTTATAGACAGCTCTCCTAAAACGTGAGACTTGCTTTGATAGGGCCCACATAGGAAGTGGGCGATACACGTATCCTCAAATACAATTTTTATTGTAGTAATTAGGGGTGAGTCACTTACTTCATTTATTTCCTTTCCGCGTGTTCTAATTCATTTTTTAAATTGAAATTCACGAAAATAAATGAATTTTTTAACCACAAGTTAAATTCTCGTTAAATTAGCCTTCCTCTTCCTCCTTGTTACAAGCAGCAAGAAAAAACAGTTTTTACTAAATCGAACTCTGATAAACATACTCCAAAAAATCAAAATCCATATCTGTCTTCTTGCAATCACAATTTTGTTTTCACATTTTCTTTTTCTTTTTATAATGTCTGGTATGCTCATTTCTACTTGTCTTGTAATTCCTCAAATTCTTCCTCATATTTGAATATTTTTTTTCTGTATTTGATTTTCTATAAAATAATTCGAAAAGGTCTGTATTCTGTCGAAACTGCCACACGCGGATCGCGATTTCGATCTTTTTGGATCTCATCAGCGCGTCGCAGGCAGCTGCTACGGAACACAGACCAACTTTTACCTGCTGTCTTAACAGTGCGTTTTAGAAAATACTTCAAATGGCGCAGTAAACGCCATCTGTAGCAGGATGCTACATTTTAGGATTACGTATGCTCCAACAAGGTCCACTTGTGTGGATATCTACTTGCTGAAAACGAAT
>NW_020439094.1:710015-712678 GCF_000699045.2 Agrilus planipennis
AAACAATTATTTTTCCATTTATGCCAAATGGTTTTGAATGGAATTTATAAATTTTCCATTGATTCCCATTGAACTGCAATGAAAATTTTTCCTACGGGTATTGACATCGAATTTACGTATTACATGTAAGTTATCATATGTTTATCTTTTACAGTTCGTTTTTGTTGCTTTCTTCGCCCTCGCTTACGGTGCCCCAGCCCCCGAGGCGAAAGCTGATCCAGAACCAAAGGCCGCACCCGCACCAGAACCCAAACCAGGAGTCGCCATTGCGGCCGCTGCTCCTCTGTTTTCAACATACAGCGCTCCACTACTTGCAGGCCCATCATATTCGTACGCTTATTCGTCTTATGTCGCCGCTCCCCTTGCCTATTCTGCAGCTTACGCTTATCCCGCCGCATACTCTGCACCCATTGTTTATGCTTAGATGGCGATTTAACTTCATCACTTCAAATGATTTTGAATTGATTCCAGTGACTGTCACTTCAATGGTTGTGCTAAATAAAATTGTTTATTGAAATTAGTAATTGTTGTTCTTTATTCTAATTCCATTTCCCTTTTAGTTTTTCAAATTTGTTCACTCTTTTTTCAGTTACAATTTAAAAATTTTAAAATATGCAGTTTAAAATAACATTTCCGTATATAAAATATTTAAAAATTAAATTAATATTTCTTTATAAAATGATTTCATCTAATATTTTTTTGACGTTATGTTTCTTTTGGATCATACGATTGAATTTACGCAGGCAGCAGTCAAGGCAACTGCCAACTGTAACCGTGAAGTCAAGAAGAAGAAGAAAAAACTCTAGATAAGACATATTTAAGTGTACAGCCGTCAAATATATTGTACTGGCCTTAATTCTCGCGCTTTCGGTCGCAGTTACAAGTTACAAGTTGAAGTTAAGTTTGAGCACTGGGCTCTTCCTAAATAGAGTAAAACCACCATAAGGATAGCGCCGTATATTATATTATAACTTACAAAAAGTGACCATAATGTGGACTAAATGATTTCAAATATGGTCTAAGGTAAATTTGATTTAAATTAATTAAAAAAAAATACTCTAGTCAATTATTAGGACTTCGATTATTCATTGGTACAAAATTCGCACATATAGAAGAGCATAAAGAAGAACATTGGATCCATTTCTCTCCACGAACATCTTCAGAAAAAAGCCCATAACCGTTTTTATTTTGAAAACTATCGGGACTTTCGTCTATGCTATCTTCGACTGAATAATCACCCTTATTAGAAAATTATCTTTTACAATGTTTCAGCAGTAAGTAAATTTAGCACTTCATCAACTAAATTAAAGAAAATACCACAAATGGCGCGGTAAACGCCATCTATAGTACGATGCTACATTTTAGGATTACGTATGCTCCAACAAGGTCCTTTTAAATATATGGATATCTACTTGCTGAAACGAATCCCGGCGTAGCTAACCTCAACGTGATAGGCACGTTACCATAGTCGAATAAAATAATTCGAAGTGGTCTATATTCTGTCAAAACTGCCAGACGCGGATCGCGATTTCGATCTTTTTGGATCTCTTCAGCGCGTCGCAGGCAGCTCTGACAGAACACAGACCAACTTCTGAACGTCTGAACAGCGTGTTTTCGAAAATACCACAAATGGCGCGGTAAACGCCATCTATAGTACGATGCTACATTTTAGGATTACGTATGCTCCAACAAGGTCGATTTACTAAACTAAACTAAATTAAAGGTATATGAAGTGCAAGAGACCCCCTAGATCTTTACGAAAAACAGCCCTCTGTCAATCTCTTTGAAACTATAGAAACTGCGTCCATGCTATAAATGTTTCGTAGAAGAAAAAGTATTTGTTATGTTTTTGCAATTTTCTTTACTTAAATTAATNTTGAATGTAAGAAACAAATTTGTTTGTGTGTCTATTATTTTAGTACCCCTGCTGAGGCGTAGGTGTGACATGTAATTTAATTTGAAAAGTTCAAATTTATTTCGTTCTTCGGTTTCTGGAAATTATGCAACATTAATAAATTAAACCAGTGTGAATATTAACCTACAATCAAAATGTTCAAAGTGGTAAGTATTTTGTAATTTTTATTGCATCTAAACCTATTATAAGTTTTGTTATAGACAGCTCTCCTAAAACGTGAGACTTGCTTTGATAGGGCCCACATAGGAAGTGGGCGATACACGTATCCTCAAATACAATTTTTATTGTAGTAATTAGGGGTGAGTCACTTACTTCATTTATTTCCTTTCCGCGTGTTCTAATTCATTTTTTAAATTGAAATTCACGAAAATAAATGAATTTTTTAACCACAAGTTAAATTCTCGTTAAATTAGCCTTCCTCTTCCTCCTTGTTACAAGCAGCAAGAAAAAACAGTTTTTACTAAATCGAACTCTGATAAACATACTCCAAAAAATCAAAATCCATATCTGTCTTCTTGCAATCACAATTTTGTTTTCACATTTTCTTTTTCTTTTTATAATGTCTGGTATGCTCATTTCTACTTGTCTTGTAATTCCTCAAATTCTTCCTCATATTTGAATATTTTTTTTCTGTATTTGATTTTCTATAAAATAATTCGAAAAGGTCTGTATTCTGTCGAAACTGCCAGACGCGGATCGCGATTTCGATCTTTTTGGATCTCATCAGCGCGTCGCAGGCAGCTCCGAC
>NW_020439094.1:719678-724440 GCF_000699045.2 Agrilus planipennis
GATATTTTCATAATTGTTGGCTGTTATTGCCTTTTTAATTGAAAACGAGATAATACAATTATTGTTTCAGTGGTTTTAATAATAGATACACCAGTAACTCTTGAGGGTTCAACACAGGACTAACTTCCTAGAATGATAAATAAAGAAATAACATTAATAGTATATTTAAAATTATCAGTTAACTCATAATCATATTAGTTCCTATCAGTCACTTTTTCTGCAATCTTTTTTTGTAAGGCACGGCTTGACCAAAAATGGTAAACATTCGTTGAAAATTTTGATTTTAACATAAGAACAAAATAAAGAGCCCAGTATCTTTTAGTAGTAAATCTTCGCAGAAACATCATTATGATTTTGTTTTAAGATTAAATCAATATTTATTTAATCTATTGTTACGGCAACTGTCTGACAATTCAATAAGTTTTTGTTTATTTAAGTGGTAAATTCCCCCCCTTTTTTTCTTCAAGATTTACTGCACGCGATTTGTCGTATCGTATCGGAATGCCGTTTTCACATTATACGAATAAATATTGTTTCGACAACGTTCCAAGTTGAAATGCGAACCTACATATCCTCGCAGTGTTGTGAGTGTTGTTTCTTATTAATATATCTGTAACATCATCATCGGACACGTACCTCCATTCTTTCCTGTCTTGAGCTAATCTTCGCATTTCCCTAAAACTAGAACAACCCACACCCTTAACTATTTGCAAACATTAATCTAATCTAGGTCTACCTCTACTCCTCCTAACTCCCGTTTCTGCCTCTAATATGTCATTGACCAGAACTTCATGTTTGAGAAAGTGTCCTACAAACCTATCTGGCCTGTTTCTTATTGGTTTTCATAGTCCTCTGTTC
This sequence comes from Agrilus planipennis, assembly GCF_000699045.2. Taxonomy (NCBI): domain Eukaryota; kingdom Metazoa; phylum Arthropoda; class Insecta; order Coleoptera; family Buprestidae; genus Agrilus; species Agrilus planipennis. The sequence continues at coordinate 720,537 of NW_020439094.1, forward strand.
TCCTATTCTTTCTAATACCTCTTTATTTCTAACCTTCTCTATCCACGGTATCCTTATCAATCGCCTGTAACACCACATTTCGAACGCTTCTAACCTTTTTCTTTTTCGCAGCGCCTACTGTCCATGTTTCGCACCCGTGCAGCGCCGTGCTCCACACATACACCGAAATAACTTTATCATAAAAAATATGCTCTTCAAGGCATTGGAATCTTCCAAATTTAATGTTAGATCTTCGCGAGCATAGAAGTGATTTATTTTTATTCAAGAAGACTCGACCCTACGCTATCCTCTGCTTTATACCCCTACTGTTCTGTCCGTTCTGGCTGATCTGACTTCCCAGATACCTAAAATCAGCCACTTCTTCTAAATTTTTGTCTCCTATTCGCTCTGTCCCTACTTTTTCTTCCCTTGCATACCAGTATTTTAGTTTTAATTTTATTTATTTTCATACAGTACCTACTATTTTGTCATTACCGCTTCCATTTTATTTAAAGCTATCTCTAACTCCTCCTTGCTAGATGCTAATACTGCTATACCATCTGCAAATCTAAGCATACTAATCTTTTGCCCCTGCAATTCTGTAACGTGTAGGACCAATATTTTCCGGCCGAATTTACGATTCTATTTTCTCTCAATGTGTATAGAGTGACTGAATTTGTATTTTAACTTAACGACTTTCTTTACCTGTCTTAAAAACCGGCTGAATTTACCACTGCCCATTGTCATGACCTCCTATTAGACCTCTAAAACTCTTCATCTGTTGGTGTAGTCTGTGGTATTTTATAGAGGTGAATACAAACTGTGAGTATTGGTTTTCCCAACACCCTTTAGGATTCTGACACAATTCTGACCATCTTTTGTTCACCCTTCAACTATAATGAATTCATTAACTAATTGGGGATTACGTTCAACGTAGACCATTTACATCAAAAGTGGATGTTATGCCCCTGCATTCGAACGCCGAAATGGAATATTACTTCTTCTGTTTCAATTTTCCCATAGCTAGAGATAATGACGCATTACAAACATGTTTTTGTTGTCCCAGTTCTCAATCACGTAGGTAAATACATTCCTGTACGATTGAACTCGAAATGTGTCTGCAACATGGCATTGCACACAATTATGTCTGCTGTTGAATATATTGCGACACAAATTGCTTTGAAAAACAGCCAAAAGTGAATCCTCGATAAATCCTTTATTCACAATAGGGATATCGCTTACCAAATATATTCCAGAAAGCATTAATTATTCCGTTTTTGTTTACAGAATTACAAGTTGTAACTTTGACTCTTATAGACTAAATAAATTTGAAAAGAATCTAAAAAATATTGGCGAACCAATCATAAAAAAGGTAACGCACATTGCAAATACCTCTATGGCAGTTTTGAGCTTTAATAAAATTACCATTACCTATCCATGGGATGTTAATTTACCTATTACCTATTTAAGTGTACATAACGTTACTTTCTTCATTCTTTTGTGTTCTTAATGCCAGGCCCAGGTATACTTTAAATAGTTCTGCATACTATTGGCGATGAACAAAGTGGTTATTTAGTTAATTGTTACCGCAATGGGCGACTAGAGATTATTATGTGTCACATTTTACATTTTCCATCGATATGCACAGTTACTTTAATAAAGATGAAATCCTGACGCGGTAAACGCCATCTGTAGTGCAATGCTACATTTTACGGATCACTATGAACTATTCAATAAGGTCGAAATCGCGATCCGGGTCTGGCAGTTTCGACAGAATACTGATCACTTCGAATTTCTTTATTCGATTATGAACACGTGGCTATCACGTAGTGGTGAGTTACACCTGGATTCATAGTGATCGGTAAAATGTAGCATTGTACTACAGATGGCATTTACCGCGCTATTTGTAGGATTTAATAAAACGCGCTGTTAAGACAGCAGGTAAAAGTTGGTCGGTGTTCTGTCGAAGCTATACTTCGTTTACTTTATGTAGCCATGTGACCTTCAGTTTGACCGGCGCAAAGTAGAAAAGAACAGCACTAGGCCATAAAAGGAAGGAGACAACTCTCGGCCAAACTCAACCGGTGAGGAGTGTATAATCCGTACAGTATTGCACGGAAAAATTGACTATTTTATCTACTATAATTGCATTGCTCAAATGTGCTGTTATTGATACCATTTACTACTGAAAATATCAACAAGATGTTTATTTATATTTGAAGACATATTAAAGGCTTTAACGCTTGTTTTCAACTCGCACTACTATTCATGATTGAACAAAACTTTTGGCAGGTACTGTATGAAAAAGTATGTTTAATGAACAAGAGTCGAGAGTANAAACTTAAAATTTTTGGTTATTAATAAACAAATAGAGATTTGGGAAGACTTTGAACTTTTACCTACTTAGAACACATTTCAAAAGTTTTTATGAATTCTTATGCAGTTAGAAATTATTCTGAAATAATGCCTCTTTTTTGACTAGGTTTTCTCCACTACATTTACACTTGTTTCCTACTTTTTTGCCTTTACTTCATCTTTTATATATTTTGGAAACTGTATGGATACATTATATTGAATAAACAAGCAAATTTCTTCGATTAACATAAAAAGCAGACTCTACCTTTGCGGAGCATCTTATTAAGTAAAGAAAAATAAAAAATAAATAAAGATTTTTTATCGTATTGTCTACATAAAAAGATATTTCTTCTGATACTGAGAAGATTTATTAGTTTGTTTTTATGCAAAATAAACTTTGTATCTAAGAAACATTCAAAAGCTTTGCTTTGTTTGGGTTGTTCCTCACAAAAGTTGCATTGCTGACCCTCATTAGTGGAGATTAAAAGAATTATCGCGTATTCAATAACGAGAACGGTTTGCGTGCAGCAAGTTTTCAGGGTGACGGTCAATGCAAGGCCGCCTCGGTGCATTCCCCTTTAATACTTGCCAAGTGTATCGGTGTACCCATCCACCTCAGACTCAGGACAAAGGATAACCCCACCCTTTATTGCAAAATCCTGGGGCAAAAGTGCATATAAAAACATGTAGCAGCCAAAGCAGATTATAGTTGAATCACAAGTGTGAATATTAACCTACAATCAAAATGTTCAAAGTGGTAAGTATTTTGTAATTTTTATTGCATCTAAACCTATTATAAGTTGCTTTACTAAAACATTGTTAAAATGAATGCCTGTTTAATTGCCTTAATATTTTTGTTATAGACAGCTCTCCTAAAACGTGAGACTTGCTTTGATAGGGCCCACATAGGAAGTGGGCGATACACGTATCCTCAAATACAATTTTTATTGTAGTAATTAGGGGTGAGTCACTTACTTCATTTATTTCCTTTCCGCGTGTTCTAATTCATTTTTTAAATTGAAATTCACGAAAATAAATGAATTTTTTAACCACAAGTTAAATTCTCGTTAAATTAGCCTTCCTCTTCCTCCTTGTTACAAGCAGCAAGAAAAAACAGTTTTTACTAAATCGAACTCTGATAAACATACTCCAAAAAATCAAAATCCATATCTGTCTTCTTGCAATCACAATTTTGTTTTCACATTTTCTTTTTCTTTTTATAATGTCTGGTATGCTCATTTCTACTTGTCTTGTAATTCCTCAAATTCTTCCTCATATTTGAATATTTTTTTTCTGTATTTGATTTTCTATAAAATAATTCGAAAAGGTCTGTATTCTGTCGAAACTGCCACACGCGGATCGCGATTTCGATCTTTTTGGATCTCATCAGCGCGTCGCAGGCAGCTGCTACGGAACACAGACCAACTTTTACCTGCTGTCTTAACAGTGCGTTTTAGAAAATACTTCAAATGGCGCAGTAAACGCCATCTGTAGCAGGATGCTACATTTTAGGATTACGTATGCTCCAACAAGGTCCACTTGTGTGGATATCTACTTGCTGAAAACGAAT
>NW_020439094.1:729917-738473 GCF_000699045.2 Agrilus planipennis
ACTCGCACTACTATTCATGATTGAACAAAACTTTTGGCAGGTACTGTATGAAAAAGTATGTTTAATGAACAAGAGTCGAGAGTATAATGAGCTTTTTTCTCCCTACCTACGATTTTGCCAGCGCGCATCCAAGACATAGAAGGGGCACATCGCTAGTGAAAGTAAATGAAATATATCTGCGACGCGCTCATGAGATCCAACAAGATCGAAATCGTGATCCGCGTCTGGCAGTTTCGACAGAATACTGACCGCTTCAAATTTCTTTATTGTTACTTTAATAACTTACGCTCTCGTGGGATTTGACTAGGAATTTGGTAAACAAATAAATAAATCAATAAATTTGAAACGATAGTGCGAATAAGGCCTTAAAGAGTAATATAGAAAGCATGGTGTAATTTGGTATTCCAGTTGGCTGTTGCATCTGATAATGTTTTGTAGTTGACTATGCTATTTTTTTTACAGGATTCATAAACTGCTCCTTTTAAAATGTAGAATAAAAAGCCTGAATAACCTACATACAATATATTTTGAGTTCTTTTCCGATGTTGGAAATCTAAATTAGTAGGTAATCGATGTAACCAAACGCTCTGTTTCATTTTGAGCGATATCGTTGAGAAAAACGGAAAAAACTTCAGCAGAACAACGAAATTCAGTTAGGTAGGTCTTAAATAATTCAGGTGTATTTTAAGTAAAGTACCAACCGTTTGACGTCATTTTCTGTATTAAATATTTCATTGTGCCTTTTTCTAAATGAGAATTACAGGTTTATCTGTTTGAAGAAATCTAGTCTTTCAGATATTAAAACAAGTTTTCTCTCTGACGCATATTATTAAAGGAGATATTTAAGGCCTTCCTGTTTTTTACCTTGCCAACTATATTTTCGTTCAAATGTAAATTGAATTATGTTCTACTGCTCCTACGATGCTCTAATATGAACTAAAACTTTTCTGTTTTAAAATATTTACTATTGAATGTAAGAAACAAATTTGTTTGTGTGTCTATTATTTTAGTACCCCTGCTGAGGCGTAGGTGTGACATGTAATTTAATTTGAAAAGTTCAAATTTATTTCGTTCTTCGGTTTCTGGAAATTATGCAACATTAATAAATTAAACCATTTCGTAACAAATCGTTTTTAAATTTTTTAAACGGTATTGGCTATCTATATTCATAGACAGAATACAAGTATATAAACAAAACCGATATGAATGGATTTATAAATGATTTTGACTATTGTCACTGTTGTGTGGGTTTGGGCTTCATCAAACTCCAGATGTTCGGATAATCCCCTTTCAGTGGCATAACCACGAAAGGTAGGTTTATGGGGGTCAAAACGCATTTAAATGCGTAGGTAATTAATACCACTACTCTCTAGATATATTTTAAGGACTTTTTCATCTATTATAATAATAATAATAATAATAGCCTTTATTTCCGTTGATGTGTAAAATACATATGGAATGCGTCAAGATACATATCATCATCATCATCATAAGGTCATCAGTCCTAAGACTGGTTGGACACGTACCTCCACTCTTTCCTATCCTGAGCTAAACTTTGCATTTCCCTTAAACTAGAACAGCCCACATCCTTAACTATTTGCGAAGAGTAATCTAATCTAGGTCTACCTCTACCCCTCCTAACTCCTGTTTCTGCCTCTCTGACTAGACCTTTATGCCTGAGAAGGTGTCCTACCAACTTATCTCGCCTATTTTTTATTGACTTTCATAGAGTCCTCTGTTCTCCTATTCTTTCCAATACCTCTTTATTTCTCACCTTTTTTACCCATGATATCCTCATCATCCGCCTATAACACCACATTTCGAACGCTTCTAACCTTTTCTTTTCCGCCGCTCCCACTGTCCATGTTTCGCACCCGTACAACGCCGTGCTCCAAACATACACCTTTAACAACCTTTTTCGAATTTATAAATTAACCGTTCGCGAGCATAGAAGTGACTTCCTTTTATTAAAGGCGTCACGATCCTGCGCTATCCTCTGCTTTATATCCGTGCTACTCCTTCCATCCTCACTTATCTGACTTCCTAGGTATCTAAAATCAGCCACTTCTTTTAATTTTTCGTCTCCTATCTTTATATTCGCTCTTTCACTACTTTTTCTTCCCTTGCATATGAGTATTTTAGTTTTACTTTTATTTATTTTCATACAGTACTGATCTGTCAGTACCGCTTCCATGTTATTTAAAGCTATCTCTACGTCCTCCTTGCTAGATGCTAATACTGCTATATCATCTGCGAATCTAAGCATACTAATCTTTTGCCCTTGCACATCTATCCCTACAGTTGTACTGTCTTTAATGATGTTGATGGCGTCTTCGATGTATAGATTAAAAAGTAGCGGTGACAGTGTGCATCCCTGCCTGACTCCCTTCCTAATATTTACTTCTCTACGTTGCATCCCCAGCTCTATAACTGCCTGTTGCTCTTTATACAAACTAAGTATCACTCTTCTATCTTTGTAACTCATCCCTACATTTTTAAGTATATTTAACATCTTGTCCCATTTAACATTGTCAAAAGCTTTCTCTAAATCTACAAATCCTATGTACGCACTCTTTCCTTTTTCTATCGTTTTCTCTATTGTTACCCGTAAAGCTAGAATGGCCTCCCGCGTTCCTCTATTTCTTCTAAACCCAAATTGATCTTCCCCTAATAGTTCTTCCTCCCTGTTTTTCATCCTCCTCTGTACAATTCTAGTTAAGATTTTTGACGCATGGGAAATTTCTCGCACCTATCCGCGCCCCTCTTCTTAGGTAATGTTACTACTATGTTCCGTTTATAATCCTCTGCAAGATACATATATGATTAAAGAATACAAATATGAGATACATATAAGATTAAAGAAGTGTATATAAGAATAAAAGGATGCAAATATAAGATACCTATATGGTTATACGGATATGAGTATGAGATACATATATAAAATTAAAAGAATACAAAATATGAGTAATATAAGCAGGTAGATATAAAGGCATACGAGGTATAAAATATAGACCCATTGGTAATTAATTCTGACAATGGTAGTTATAATCTAAGAACTCATTTATATTATAAAAGCTCTTCTCAACCAGCCACTGTTTAAGAGATGTCTTGAATTTATTTTTACACAGAGATTTGACTCTTTGGGAGCTTATTGTAGATGTTTATTCCCATATCCATCACCTGTGTTTTTGATAGGTTCAATTTCTTGAAATTAGTATGCATGTGATGCTTCCCCCTTGTATTATATCCGTGTATATCACAGTTCTTTGGTATATTGCTTTGGTTTCTATGGATTATAACGCTTAATTCTAAAATATATTGTCCTGTTAAGGTCAGAATGTTCAGTTTACGGGAAAGACCCTTGCAAGGAGTCATTTGGTTTACTCCCATCATGCACCGAATGATCCTTTTTTGTATTTTGAAGAGATCAGGTGCCATTACCGACGGCCCCAGAAGCATATTCCGTATGAAGGTGAGAGTGTGCTTGTGCAAAATACACACAAAGTAGTTTTTTGCTGTAAGTACGTATCTAAGGCTTCTTATCATCTACGGTATTCCGTACTACTTTATTGCTTTCCTTGTTGAGTATAGGCTTTCACGGCTGTTCTTTACCGTAGAAACTTCTACCGGGTTCCGCCGTGATCGGTTAATTTTTACTTGACGTTTCACATATTGTATTTTGTTCAGAATGAATCTGATTCATGTACAAGGTCTGTTCAAAGAGTGTCGTGAATTTTGTGTTTTTTTCAAAAATTATTTATTTGTTCATGAATATCTATTTTGTCCCCTTCAACGTAATCCCCACCAGATATTATACACTTGTGCCAACGTTTTTTCTAATCCTCGAAGCACATCTAGAAATCGTTTTGTGATCTTGTACACCTCCTTTCGATGCCATCTTTATCTCTTCAATCGTACCGTAGCGTCGTCCTTTACGGGCCTCGTCAGTTTCGAGAAGAATAAAAAGTCACATGGGGTTAAATAAGGCAAATACGGTGGCTGTGGCATTATTAGTAGGTATGTTGTTTGGTCAAAAATTCGCGCACAAGCAACGATGTGGTGTCCGGGCGTTTGTGGATGATTTTCTCGCGCAAATTGCGCATAACCTGCAGGTAATGTTCCTTATTGACCGTTCTACTCTGTGATAAGAACTCGTGATGCACCACGCCTCTGCAATGGAAGAAAACTGTAAAAGAACCTTCACATTCGATCTAACTTGGAGCGCTCTTTTCGGTCTTGGCTCATACGGTAGCTTTTATTGGGATGATTGAGCTTTGGTTTCCATGTCATAACCATTAACCCATGATTCGTCACCCGTTATTATCCTCTGGAGAAAATTTGGGTTGTCGCGGACATAGTCCAACAGCTCCTTGGCAATGTTAGTGCTATGCTGTTTTTGGTCGAAATTGAGCAATTTTGGTATTAATTTCGTGGCGACCCGTCTCATGCCCAAATCATTGGTAAAAATCGAATGGCAGGAGCCAATCAATATGTTAGGTCCTCAGCAACTTCTCTGACGGTGATTCGACGATTGGCTAATACTAGTTTCTTCACTTCATCAACGTTTTCGTCTGTTGTTGACGTGCTCGGGCGTCAGGCACGCTCTTATTCGTTGTCATCTTCTCGGCCCTGTGAGAACAATTTGTACCACCGATAAACGTTGCTTCGGTCCAAGGAACCTTCACTATATGCCATCTGTTTTAAGTTCTTTACAATTCTCGTGATTTCTCCTTCCAAGAAAAGACCTGAAAATAATTAAATCCTCACAACTGTATTGATTTAAACCGTCACAATCCTGCAATATGCTGACCAGAATAACTCATTGTTTGAGTGTAAGTGCAACGAAAGCGTTATTACTATTCATAAATTATTTTTGGCTCGTCATATGGTCAATAGTTACGTATCTGTCGCCCACGTTATCAACTCACGCTCCAGCTAAAGGAAATACACGAGTTCGGAATTAGATTGTATGTTCCAAAAATAACAACACTGTCGTTTACTTCTATTATTAGCCGCCACTAATATTTTTATCTAATACCTACTGAGGTGGTTTTACCAACCCTTCACAAAGGTTTGTCTTTCTGTCACTACATAACGCGCAACTTCTATTCAATCCTGACTTAATCTGCTCCAATTTCTATGTGCAACACATTACACAAGAAGAAAAGTACGAATTAGATTTCTTAATAAAAAATTGCTTAACCGGCTTAATCTCGAACCGAATTTAAGTGTAAATAGATCATACGTGTGACGCCCTGTAATCATACAACCTTCCCCTTAATGGATACAAGTAATGCAGTAATGCATTGATATTCTATTGACTATTATTAGGCGCAATGCCTCTAGAAGCTTGAAGCGTCGCTCTCCTACTTTGCGGGTTACCGCACGCGATATACGAAATCTTTTCCTCTTTCATATTCAGACGGTTGTGCGTAAGCATTTAAAATTGATTTCTAGTACTGATCGGCATGGCCTAGAGGTTTAGTCTATTGCTTAGCATTCGGGAGGACGCCGGTTCGATTCTGGGTCTGTCTGCCTGTCCAAGTTTTCTGTGGTTTCCTTGGATCACTTAGGTAAATGCTGGGGCTGTAATATTCGTTCATTCTCTTCTGTTTTCATTTCTTCTGTCTCATCTTTTTCACCCGAATCACCACCCACCCATTCCCGCGATTTTTGAAAGGAAGCTAAAGAGGGCCTTCCGACCCTACCACCAGCATTAGTGGCTGTTGAGTATGAAACATAAAAGTTTTTTTTTATTTCTAGCACATTGGAGACATGAGCCTTATATTCTACGGAAAGGTATCCATATTCCTGACAACATTGTCACATTTATTATTGGGTCGTCAGTCCTAAGACTGGTTGGACACACACCTCCACTCCTTTCTATCCTGAGCTAATCTTCGCATTTTCCTAAAACTAGAACATCCCACATCCTTAAATGTTTGCGAACGGAAATCTATTCTAGGTCTACCTCTACTCCTCTTGACTCCTGTTTCTGTCTCTAATCTCTGACTAGACCTATTTCTTATTGATTTCCATAGAGTCCTCTGTTTCCTTACACTTTCTAATACCTCTTTATTTCTAGCCTTCTCTATCCATGGTATCCTCATCATTCGCCTGTCACCACATTTCTAACGCGTCTAACCTTTTCTTTTTCGCCGCTCCCACTGTTCATGTTTCGCACCCGTACAGTGCCGTGCTCCAAACATAAACCTTTGATAACTAAAATATTTTTGTAATCGCTTCTACGTAAGATTCTGGGTTCTGTCTGATAATTTCTGCATGGCTTCTCCCCTCGTTTTGTAGTCAAACACTCGTCAGGAAGTTACTTTTTGAAATGGTTTCGTTAATTGTTCTTGTTCTTTGTAGCAGAATACACGAGCCTGATTTCGCAATTGTATCCCATTCATACTGTCGACTATATAGTCTATTAATTCATGGTCACTAATAAGTATTCGATTTACCGAAATAACTTTATCATGAAAACTATGCTCTTCAAGGCATTGAAATCTTTTAAATTTAATGTTAGATTGTCGGATCTTGAATGAAACTCACTCGCGGCACAACCTTTCAATTTAAAATTAATTAACAGTCGCGTCTAATTATCGTCGAGATGATTGTTTGCTCGAAGAAGTTCAACCTGTTGCAAAAGCTCAACTTCTGTATTTTTGTCCTTAATATCTAATCGATGATCGAATCTGTATTTCTGTTTAATCGTAAAGTGGTTCCATCTCCAAATTTGTCTTACTTTTGCAAGTTCAGACCATATATTCAGATTATGCTCACTTAATCCCCCAATAAGGTTTGGTTTAGAAACACATGTTATTAGCCCTCTTTGTTTTAATAGTTTCTTCAATTCAGATATAATATAATGATTTGGTCGTCGTCCTACCACTTTGTTTTCTTTTCAATGTATGCTATTCAAAAGGCTTTCAAACTCAATTCGTGGCAAAAACATTGAATACAAAAGAGACGCAATAAATACAATTTTGATACAACCCAGATCCTTAACATAATCCTTTAAGCGTTATCTAGGATATTCTATAATTCATATGTCTTATACAAATAGTACACATAATGTGTATAATTGTTCAAGACAGTATCTGGAACTAATAGCCACGACGCCAGCAATAACAAACTGCAATAAGTATTTACTAATTCTCAAATATACGAGGGATGTTTACAAAATTCTGGGGATTTAGCATAATTTTTTTATTATTTTGTTAATTTTCGTCAATATTAAAATGTAGTTTTTCAACATAATCTCCATGTAACTGAATACATTTATCCTAACTATAAACTATTTTTTTAAGCCGTCCTCAAAGAATTGTTTTTCGGTATCTACTTAATCAATCGATTTATGACACATTTATGTTAGTTAAACTTTCAATTCGAACATCCCGTAAAGATGTTTTTAAATCTGGGAACAGATGATAATCACTGGGTGCACGATCCGGGGAATGATGTGGTTGCGGTAACAATTCCCATCGTAAATCTTTCAAACCATCCTTCGTTCTTCCTGCGGTGTGTGGTCTTGCATTATCCTTTTGCAATAACAGACGCTTATGCAACTTTCTATGCCGTTTTTTGACAAGTGCCGGTTGCAGTGGTCCGAATATTAAATTCCAATAATATTCTGCGTTAATTGTAGTACCTTTTGCCAGATAATCCATAAAAATAATCCCTTCGCAAACCCAGAATGCACTAAGCATTACCTTTCCAAGAGAAGGAACTTCACGCGCCTTCAGTTCTTCCTCCTTCTCGTCTCAGGATTGAAATATGTCAGTGGTTCCTATTAGTCGCCAAAGTTAATCACCGTAACGGGCTAACAGCTTATGAAGTGGGTGAAGTATCAGTTCTATTGAGTTTCTGTTCTGGTTCCAACAGTCTTGGCACCGAGCGTGTCGAAACTTTGCTAACGCCCAAATAATCATGCAAGATGTCATGAACTTGTCGTGTACCTATCCCTAGGCGCATACTAATTTGAGGAATAGTCATTCGCCTGTCCTCTTTCAGTAGATCTTCGACGGCGGTAATGTATCTTTCAATTACCAACGTCCTTAGACGCCCACTGCGTGAATCGTCTTCTAGTGATGTTCTACCAGTTTTAAAACGATCGATCCACCGATAGACAATACTTTTGGATTCAACAGACTTACCAAATATTTCTTGCAGACGCTGTATAATTTATGATGTTTTCTATATTATATCATTATTGCTCTTAGAAATTTTGCCATGGTTATAAAAACAGTGCTATGAAAACGCGTTTATATCAGTCGAAAACCTAAATCAGACTGAAGAATACGTACTTCACTAGATAGTTGCATAGACATGTCAAGACTTGTCTGGCACCAATAACATTGTCTATAAGTTCTGCGTGATTTAATTGTAGCACAATTCTTAGAACTTTGGAAACTCGTACTTAGAGATATTTATCGTGCACCTTCATCATCATCATAAGGTCGTCAGTCCTAAGACTGGTTGGACACGTACCTCCACTCTTTCCTATCCTGAGCTAAACTTCGCATTTCCCTAAAACTAGAACAGCCCACATCC
>NW_020439094.1:741261-748565 GCF_000699045.2 Agrilus planipennis
CAATTTATTTGGTAGACCCCACTTCTTTTTTGTTTGTCTATTTCTAGTTTGATGTTAACCAATATTGATTTAAGGCTATTTTTATTTATTTCGATGACGTGTATATTAAAATGTTTCAATTTATTTTTAATTTTATAACTAGTGTTTTTGATGAATTTTAAAGCACAAAAGTTCGTTGGTATTGATTTTGGGGGATTGTGGAAAATTCCTGTACGAGTTTTTTATGAAGTAGGTTTTCAATTAATTCTAATTAGTACCCGTTGTTTATTGCAATCTCCTTTATAATATTTAATTCTGTTTTATAATCTTCTTCGGAAAGGGGTATGTTGATTAGTCTGTGTAGTAAACTGTGAAGGGCAGCGATTTTAATTTGAAAAGATTGGTTGAAATAAGCGGGAATGATTGAATCTGTTGTAGTTGGTTTTTTGTATATTTTGAATTTAATTCTATTATTAAATTGAATTTTAAATAGAAAACCCAAATTTTTTTTTATTCTCCAAAAACATTACATACATTTTCTTTGTTATAATTCCTAATAATGTTAACACGTAATTTGTATCTAAAATTTGATGCTATTGGTTTTGTAGTTTTAAAAATAAAATTTACCTAATTGAAATATTTGATAAAATTTTATACATGTGTTAAAAAAACATCATTTTTCGTCATGTTATGCCAAAGAAAATGTAAAGGAATATTGTACTAGTAATATCGATGATTAGCTTACACATAACAAATATTTAATTTTATTAATTAAAACCGATATTGGAATTTTGCACTGACGGACGCTAAGCTTAAGTTCCTGGTCCAAACAAAACAAAGTAACTAGAAATTTAAATTTAATGAAAGGTACAATGATGTTCTTTGTTTCAGTTGGTAGTATTTTCAGGGTTATATCGACCAATAGTAGTTGCGGATTACCCTGAATTACTTTCTCACTTGATGCGATGCATAAAAATCAAGCCATGTCCCTACTCGTTCATTCCCCCTTATTAAAAACATTTACCTATATAAACGTTACAAAATTCACTTGAAAAACATACAACTGTTTAATTCCAACGAATCAAAACACTCAAAAAATCCAAGCCAAGATGTTCAGAACGGTAAGTGCTCTACTTAATTTTCATGTAAACTAATCCAAATAAATACCTTTTGAGAAAGTCAAAAAAAACAGTACCTCATATTAATTAAAATAACAAAAAACAGAAAATGATATCTGTTATTTATAAGTTTTAAGAAACCCCTCAAAATTCGTATTTGCTTTATTTTATTTGATACTGTCTTACATAAATGGACTATAAAACCATGTTATTCCTCTTTATTTTTATCATTAATAGTAAATGTAAATTCTTTATAATTAGGTCTGCGATCCTATTAGAAAAGCAGCTTGAATTTTCTATCATGTTATGTTAAGCTTGTTTATATTTTATTTCCTTACATTTGTTTTTCTCATTTCAATGTTTTGGACTTTAAAACCTAATTGGAGGAAAAAGCTGTGAGGGCATTATGTAATTTTTGTCAAAAACCCAATTTACGTATAATTTACGGACTAAAACACTTACTAGACAAGAATGTTGNCTTGCATTATCCTTTTGCAATAACAGACGCTTATGCAACTTTCTATGCCGTTTTTTGACAAGTGCCGGTTGCAGTGGTCCGAATATTAAATTCCAATAATATTCTGCGTTAATTGTAGTACCTTTTGCCAGATAATCCATAAAAATAATCCCTTCGCAAACCCAGAATGCACTAAGCATTACCTTTCCAAGAGAAGGAACTTCACGCGCCTTCAGTTCTTCCTCCTTCTCGTCTCAGGATTGAAATATGTCAGTGGTTCCTATTAGTCGCCAAAGTTAATCACCGTAACGGGCTAACAGCTTATGAAGTGGGTGAAGTATCAGTTCTATTGAGTTTCTGTTCTGGTTCCAACAGTCTTGGCACCGAGCGTGTCGAAACTTTGCTAACGCCCAAATAATCATGCAAGATGTCATGAACTTGTCGTGTACCTATCCCTAGGCGCATACTAATTTGAGGAATAGTCATTCGCCTGTCCTCTTTCAGTAGATCTTCGACGGCGGTAATGTATCTTTCAATTACCAACGTCCTTAGACGCCCACTGCGTGAATCGTCTTCTAGTGATGTTCTACCAGTTTTAAAACGATCGATCCACCGATAGACAATACTTTTGGATTCAACAGACTTACCAAATATTTCTTGCAGACGCTGTATAATTTATGATGTTTTCTATATTATATCATTATTGCTCTTAGAAATTTTGCCATGGTTATAAAAACAGTGCTATGAAAACGCGTTTATATCAGTCGAAAACCTAAATCAGACTGAAGAATACGTACTTCACTAGATAGTTGCATAGACATGTCAAGACTTGTCTGGCACCAATAACATTGTCTATAAGTTCTGCGTGATTTAATTGTAGCACAATTCTTAGAACTTTGGAAACTCGTACTTAGAGATATTTATCGTGCACCTTCATCATCATCATAAGGTCGTCAGTCCTAAGACTGGTTGGACACGTACCTCCACTCTTTCCTATCCTGAGCTAAACTTCGCATTTCCCTAAAACTTGAACAACCCACATCCTTAACTACTGTCGAACAGTAATCTAATCTAGGTCTACCTCTACCCCTCCTAACTTCCGTTTCTGCCTCTAATATGTCTCTGACTAGACCTTCATGCCTGAGGAGGTGTCCTTCCAACCTATCTCGCCTTTTTCTTATTGACTTCCATAGAGTCCTCTGTTCTCCTATTCCTTCTAATACCTAAATGAAATTCATAAGGTTCGGGAATTAACTGCAAAAAAAAATGGTTTTAGGAACTTCTCGAAAAATATTTATTTGTATTTGTTAGTTGACCGTGCGGATCCCAAGGATCTCACCTTGTTCACTAGTAGAAATCAAGCTTATCCTTTACTTTCGTTTTTAGAATATATTTGCACAAATGCTAAAATTTAATCACAACATGAAATTTATGTAAACTGGAAATCCTGAAAGTATTTTTATACGTAATCTTGGTGGTTGCAGAACCTATTTGAATACAATTGCTACGTGGATAAATTATAAAGTTTTGCTGTTAACATAAATACTGCATTTCTACTGTAAATGAGGCCGATCATGTAATCATA
Organism: Agrilus planipennis; assembly: GCF_000699045.2. Lineage (NCBI taxonomy): Eukaryota > Metazoa > Arthropoda > Insecta > Coleoptera > Buprestidae > Agrilus > Agrilus planipennis. The sequence continues at coordinate 744,401 of NW_020439094.1, forward strand.
ATGAAAACGATATTGTTTAAATCTTCACTACAGAAGGAAAATGTGGTTGGCTATTACACTCATATCTTTACACTGTAATTTAATTGTTTTAGAAAGAACGAATTAAATATTTAAACTTTCGATGATGTATTCTCGATTAAACATTTTCAATAATAAAGGAAAATAAAGGAAAAGATGTTTCAACAAAACTGTTTATTCCTCGACAATTGTTTCGACCTCTAAAAGGTCATTTTCAAGAGTACAATAATAACTAAGGCTAAGATGTTAAACATGAGCTTTTATACATAAATAAATTATAAACTGGGGGTAAACAGAAACAATTAGAATTGTGTGATTATTAATGGAGTGTTGTATATATTTATTTCTTTGTGATTATTAACTAAATCTTTACAATTTAGGATGGCATTTGTATTTCCAGATTTTCTAGTAACGTGAGTTTTTTACCTTTTGATTGAGTATTGAGCGAAATTTTCCACAACTTGGGGCGATGTGAATATTACATAATTCTGCAAAGTGGTAGTTGGGCTGCTTCTGCGTGCAGCAACAGAAATATCATTTTACCGTCGAATTATAAAACGGGCCACCTCGTAAAGCACTATTTGGAACTGCTTTTTCTGTTGGATTATATTCTCCTTGTCACATAATAATTTATTGGCGCCTCCTTACAAAGCTAAATTCGTTCAATCCATTAGATAAATGCACTTTGGGTCAAACATCAAGGGTAAGCGTGCAATAAACGGCGCTAAACAAACAGTTTTAAAAAACTCCATTAAGAATCTGTCAAGCAACTACAGATAGGTTCGTAGCCAGAATCACTTGACTGCTACTTTGAGTAATGGGTCAGCTTTTCAAAAATATAAGATGCTGTAAAATGGCTTACATTTGTGCTAGAAGCAATGTATTGTTAGAATGGCTATTCTGTGTAAATGGTACCTTTGAGAAAAGCTAATCTGTGCATGTGCCAGACAACAAAAATTCTACAACACTTCTTTTTGTTTCAAACTGATTTGGAGTATTTATTAAAAACAGATAATTAAAAAGTTAAATATTAACGTTGTTTTGATTTTTCATCATACATGTTTAGTTAGTTATACTTTCCTCAATTCAACTGTCATTTGCAATCCAACCCGCAGTTTATTTTAGCACTTTTTGAGAAGCAAAATAGTTAAACTTAAGTACCATCGCACATTAACATACGGTGCTCTTCTGAGATTTTGTAAGCGTTTACAACCACATCGTTTTAGTTTCAACTCGTTTTCGCTAAGTGACGAAGTGTTGTTAATTTTGCGGTTTAGAAGAAAGAAATCCATTGTAATTAAATTGGTTGTATATACTTTGTATGGACCATTAGAGCAAAAGCTCACTTTGACCACCACCTTGCCATTACTTCTGGAATTCAGAATTGGAAAAGGATATAATTTACATTGCTAAAGCCGTTTTTGTCACTGTATAATATACGTATTTTTTACTTACCTAATATAACATACAGGAAAGCGTATGTCGAATACTCAATTTCGGTATGTGTGGATTGGAACGGTGCTCATATTATTTGTCAACACACCTGAATCTTTGCTCACCTATTACAAAACAAAGGAAAAACAAAGTTCAAGCGTGATGACACTTCTAAATCGGCTAAGTAATCTTGATAGAATTGTAAAGCCGTAAAGCTATGAATATGTAAATAACTAGATAAGTAGTTAGTATAATTATTAGATAAATACATATATTACGTTAATAACTAATACAAAGAATACAACCATTAAGTATATGTAATACTAGCCGTAACCTGCTCGCTTTGCTGAGTAAAACCCTTTTCAATTTTTTAAAATGCCGAAATAGGTGATCAAAAAAAAAAGTCGTTAGTCCTGAGACTGTTTGGACACGTACCTCCACTCTTTCCTATCCTGAGCTAATCTTGGTATTTCCTTAAAACTAGAAGAACCCACATCATTAACTATTTGCGAACAGTAATCTAACGTAGGTCTGCCTCTACCCCTCCTAACTCCTGTTTCTGCCTCTAATATGTCTCTGACTAGAACTTTATCTCTGAGGTGTCCTACCAACTTACTCGCCTATTTTTTGTTGACTTTCATAGACTCCTCTGTTCTCCTATTCTTTCTAATACCTCTTCATTTCTAACCTTTTCTACCCACGTTATCCTCATCATTCACCTATAAACACATTTCGAAAGCANGGAGCATTAAACTTATTAAGAAATAAAAAAATTAAAATTTTCGATAATTACTTACATATTTTTGTATTTTCAGATCGTACTTTTCGCTATCTTTGCTTTCGCCGTTGCTGTTCCAGCACCTGAAGCTAAGGCTGCTCCAGAGCCTAAAGCTAAACCAGGAGTCGCCATTGCTGCTCCATTACTGTCTGCGTATAGCGCTCCCCTTGTTGCTGCTCCCGCTTACTCATACGGTTATTCAACGTACGCTGCATCTCCCTATGCCTACGCGGCTCCTTACGCTTACCCAGCTGGTTACTCAGCCCCTATTGTTTATGCATAAGATGTTATTATTGTTGCAATGAAATAAATGACTAATTATCAGTAAATTTGTTGATTATTTTCATTATTCTTAAATGTAGGATTAATTCAGTTTAAAAAAGAATGTATTTTCTTATAAATACACTTTATTTTCTTGTTAATAAGAAACTCTTATAAAGAATATAAATATCCACTTACCGTATCTTTAGCAAGGAACTACGAAATACGAAACAGCCCGCAAAATAAGATCGAATTATTTAGTGTGCTAATAAATGCGTATAATCCAAAATTCTTAGAAAACCATTCGAAAAACTTATTAGGTGAACCCAAAGCTAAAAAAACTATTGATTCCATTTTTTTCTCTTATTACAATGTGTGAAAGATCAGAAACAAAATGGGGTTGTAAATACTTTCATATAAAATGATTGATGTTCATTTCACATCAATAAAATAAGTTGCAACCCTATTTTGGCTCTGATATTTCAGGCTAAACAAACTATTCTGGCATCAGTGTCTTTTTTCCAATTAAAACGGGTGACAATGGCAAATAAGGAAGCATATAGAAGAACTATTTGTTGCTGAACTAAAGAAACTATAACATAAAGATAGAAAAACTATATCTCAATCACTTCAAACAGAAAAATATAAATCATACTCAATCTTCGCAGCTAGTGATATAGTGCAAACACCACTATTGGTCTAGAAATGAGCAATTGCCTACAACGTTTTCTTAAAAAATATTTTATACCTACTTAAGTAAATGTAGAAAATTAAATGGGTATTTTTTTGAAAAAAGTATTTTGAAAATACATATTTTGCATTTAGCATTTATAATTCGAAATGGAAATCTATCTAATAAATCAAAAAACTATTTGCATTTTGTATTTAAAAAATTTTAAAAAACGTTTTGCACATCTACACAAATAACTTATTGATTTCTTGTAGGTTACATCTAAATGGCACTAAATCCGTTAAAACAACGCTCTCTTTATCTGTAATTGATGATTTATTAATTGATTGTAGACTGTGGGATTCGAGTCGAAGATTGAAGTTTGGATATAAACTCTCATTCAACAACTTGAAAACTAGATCGAAGAAGTGAATCCGTCGATACAATTGTTTGTCAAGAAGCTCAAAGTTGGTAAACCAACTACTACAAGATATGAAATCAACAAAACATATGAAAAAACAATCGAGTCAACTTGAACGTTGGCGTCCCATTGTTTATATTCAACGTTATAAATTACCCACGCATCAAATAAATCATTGTTTTTCGAACGATTTGGTAATATTGCCCTGAACATGGATAGATCGTACATTTTATTTTATTGTTCGTGAAGTAACACAATAATTCTTCTAATTGTAACTAATTTTAAATCTTACAAGGAAAAAATATGTAAGTATTACGGTTGTAAAAATTATCAGTCCACATGTAGGAAATGTAAGCAAGTATATGTATAATAAAATGGAATAAACCAGTGGGTAACCTATGAAAGAAAATGTATAATACAATTTGTGGGCTGTGGGTCAAGCCGGACATACATTATTCTGATTTATGGCTTTTACATAATAGTGGTAATTATACTATTTAATCAAGTTACATTAAATATCCTAATTCATTTCATTTGTAAACAAAAATATTTTTTATACCAAATTCATTATCAAGGCTACTTT
>NW_020439094.1:749164-750173 GCF_000699045.2 Agrilus planipennis
AATGTTTTGACTTTATCATTGGATATGTAATAAGCAACGCCCATGGTCGAAATCCCAGCAATCAAGCCACTTCATTTTACCTAACAAGAAGTAAAAGAAATATATTATATCGTCCGGGAATTGAACCAAAGCATCCTATTGGCAGATCCGCCATGAAATTTTTCGACATTAATGATTTTTTTCTATCTATAGAGAGACTACGCAAACATTACTTCTGAATTATGATCATGATCATTATATATATTAACTAATCTTCAAAATTTAAAAGGTTTACCTTTAACAAGTAAGTACGTTGTTTTATGAAGCAGCTTAATGAAATTGGAACAGCATGAGAAAGGGGAAATCTTTTTCTATAAATATACGATAATTACTTACATATTTTTGTATTTTCAGATCGTACTTTTCGCTATCTTTGCTTTCGCCGTTGCTGTTCCAGCACCTGAAGCTAAGGCTGCTCCAGAGCCTAAAGCTAAACCAGGAGTCGCCATTGCTGCTCCATTACTGTCTGCGTATAGCGCTCCCCTTGTTGCTGCTCCCGCTTACTCATACGGTTATTCAACGTACGCTGCATCTCCCTATGCCTACGCGGCTCCTTACGCTTACCCAGCTGGTTACTCAGCCCCTATTGTTTATGCATAAGATGTTATTATTGTTGCAATGAAATAAATGACTAATTATCAGTAAATTTGTTGATTATTTTCATTATTCTTAAATGTAGGATTAATTCAGTTTAAAAAAGAATGTATTTTCTTATAAATACACTTTATTTTCTTGTTAATAAGAAACTCTTATAAAGAATATAAATATCCACTTACCGTATCTTTAGCAAGGAACTACGAAATACGAAACAGCCCGCAAAATAAGATCGAATTATTTAGTGTGCTAATAAATGCGTATAATCCAAAATTCTTAGAAAACCATTCGAAAAACTTCACTTAATAGATGAACCCAAAGCTAAAGGAATTATGGGTTTCATTCCTTTCTCTTATTATAATGTGTAAAAGATCGG
>NW_020439094.1:751781-753587 GCF_000699045.2 Agrilus planipennis
TATTGGCAGATCCGCCATGAAATTTTTCGACATTAATGATTTTTTTCTATCTATAGAGAGACTACGCAAACATTACTTCTGAATTATGATCATGATCATTATATATATTAACTAATCTTCAAAATTTAAAAGGTTTACCTTTAACAAGTAAGTACGTTGTTTTATGAAGCAGCTTAATGAAATTGGAACAGCATGAGAAAGGGGAAATCTTTTTCTATAAATATAAACAATTATCCATTTTTAAAAATGTTTCTAAAACTGTGCCAAATCCTTTTAAGTCGAAGTTAGTGAAATATGGATAGATGTAGGAATGTGATAATGTGACATACAAGTAGGGTTGCCATCCGTCTGGGATTCCTCGGATTTGTCCTAGTTTGAAGGGCGTTCGGGAGCCGTGGCGTGATTTATTTTAAAATTATGAAATATTATAGTTAGTTAGTTATTAGTAGCATCATATAATGATTCGATTTATGCCAAAAAGAAAAAACGTTTCTAATTATTTTTGTTCCCATATTACCTCAGAAAGAAAGTTTAAATTATATTAAAAATTTCTATTATTTGTTGCGGTTACGTACGTACTTAATTACAAGCTGTATAAATTAATAAAAATTAAAAAATTATAACGATGTATTTATTTTTGTTGCAAAAAATATTTTTTCAAAGGTGTTCGGGGAAAAAACGATATTTCTCACAAATGTCCGGGTTTTTTGCCGTGTTTATCCGGTGTCGGCAATTTAGGCGATGACAGCCCTACATACAAGATAGATGGATAGATAATAAATTCGCTCCATCAAGGCTTTATTATCTCTTTGATTTGGAACCCTAAAATATTTTTGTATTAAGTATCTATTTAGTAGTTGGTATACCCCTGAGAATAAATCGAATCGAATTGAATCGGATGTTACAATTCGATTCAAATTTCAAATGAAATATTTCTTTTTCGAAAATATCGGATAATTCGTTTTTTTTTTAATAACTCGATTTTTCCAATTATTGTTAATTTTTTTAATGATTTTCTAATAATTTTTGGATATCCTCAAATTACTCAGAAAACGAAATTCGATTCGGTTCGAATTATACGACCTTTGGAATAATTATATAATTCATATAGTTTGATATTTGTAAATTTTTGGAAAAATCATCAATTTATGTTTAAGGAATAGAATTTTAATACTATTATCATACATGTAACATCATATCAAAACAGGATCTCGTTTTTATTTTGTTGTGGTCAAAAAAATTAAATTAATTAAACTCTTGGATGGTTTCACAACTTTATTCTTACAATTACATGTGCATACTTAATTGTATATACTTTAAGTCGTGGTTTAATAATTAAATTCCTGGATAATAACAATATTGTGACGACAGAGTGGCCTTCCACAAGACAACTCTTGAAACGCTACGTAAGGTACTCGAGGTACGAGAACTGGTAAGGTAGTTCAGGGTTATGGTCAATGTAATTTTGCGTGTACATACCATAAGTGGTTTCGACACCAAAATTGTAACAACACGCGAACGTGGAAAACAAAGGACGAGCACTAACCCTACCTGACCCCACCCATTCCCAAGTTTAAACCTCGATAGGGATGAAATTGGTATAAATACCATCAACGTTCGTAGTGTCAACATTGTCTTCTGTGAAACGACGTAACGCAACAAAGCAAAATGATGAAAATGGTAAGTACTAAACATTAAATTTATTTATTTATTTATTAATGCTGAACTGTGTTCGAGTTTATTATTAATTGCCATTTTGTTATGCAGAATTTATTTTTCTCGTACTAATATTTTAATTAATATAAA
>NW_020439094.1:754425-796247 GCF_000699045.2 Agrilus planipennis
CGAACGCATTGTATAATTTGTCTGATCATTGATTACTATACATCTATTAAAAAACCATAATGGCCGACATCAGTAACAATGCGACAACAATTGAAAAAGAATGATGGCTGACAACTGCAACAATTAAAAAAGAATGACGGCCGACACTACGTCATAGTGGAGCAATAAAAATGGCCGGGGACAGGGGGAAAAACTAGTTATTTATAATAAATGTAATTGTTATAATCAATAAGTAATAAAAGAATAAATTTTGATAAGAACAACGACAAGTTAAAAGTGTACATTTCAATGATCTCTTCTCGTACAAACATGACGTATAACTCTGAAGGGCTATTCTACTGCTCATTTGATCAAGATTCGTACAAGAACAGTAGTTTTTTTTTAGCAAAAAGTTGGCTAACGCCCTTGGCTCGTGCTCAACTTCACGAGTATGATAATCCAGTCACTTTTTTAACTTTCTACCCGCATAATTTTTATGCACATTTTATTAAGCTATCGTTATTTAATTTTATTATTTCTCAAAGTGAACTGACCATTACAGTAAATTTTGCTAATATAATTTATATTATATATAATGTACAAATAATATTATAATTCCTTTACAGATTGTATTCGCTGCCCTTGTGGCTCTTGCGGTTGCTGTACCTGCACCTGAGGCTAAGGCTGATCCGGAACCTAAACCTGCGCCTGAAGCCAAACCTGGTATTGGCATTGCTGCCGCTGCTCCGGTAGTCACTGCTTACAGCGCTCCCTATGTAGCCGCTTCCGCCTACCCATATGCCTACTCTGCTTACTCTGCACCTTTGGCATACTCCGCAGGATACGCTTACCCAGCTGCTTACTCAGCTCGTCTTATATACGGTTAAATTTTTGGCAAATAAATGATATTTAAGAAGCATAAAACTGTGTTATTATTCCACTTTGTCTGTCTGTCTGTATGAATGTCTACATTTTCAAGAATATATCATAATCCCTAAGTAAGGTTACGCACCGAAAGGCCTAAAAGGTTGATTTAAAATTTACATATAATGAGCAACTGTTTGGTCCAAGGTTAAAATTTGCATTTAAAATTATGAAAAATAGAATTTGAAAGGGATACCATGGAAAGACGGGGCAAAACATTCTTTAATTTTTACCTTCCCTCGTGCGATATCGTTAGAAAGAGCTTTGCAAGTAGAACACAGAAAATTAATTTGTTTTAATCCGTTCCACTTAAATTGGAAATTTTAAGGGCCACCAAAATGGAAATTTTTAGACAGCACGTAAGAATATTTTTAGACATATCATTGACTTAAATCGTTAAATGAATTTTAAAATTACAATATCTACGTACTACTAATATATAAAATGATACATACATATATATAGAAGATTATATGAAATAAAGATTCATATAAAATAAAAAAATATCGAAGNTACGAGGTCTGTTCTAAAAGTATCGCGAATTTTATGTTTTTTCATGTTTTTTATTCATTAATATCTATATTGTCCCCTTCAAAGTAATCCCCACCAGATATTATACACTTGTGCAAACGTTTTTTCCAAGCCTCGAAGAATTTAAAGAAATCTTTTTTTGTGATCTTGTTCAGCTCTTCTTTCGATGCCGCTTTATCTTCTCAATCGTAGGGTAGCGTCATCCTTTCATGGGCCTCTTTAATTTAGGGAACAAGAAAAAACACAGGGGGGCAGATCCGGGGAATAGGGTGGCTGCGGCATTATTGGTGTGTTGTTTTTGGTCAAAAAATTCGCGCGCAAACAACGATGTGTGAGTAGAAACGTTATCATGGTGCAAGAGCCAATTTTTGTTCTCCTACAAATCCGGGCATTTCTGGTGTATTGCTTCGCGCAAATTGCAGGTAATCTTGACCGTTCTACCCTGTACAAGAACTCATGAACAGAAAATTGTAAGCAAAACCTTCACATTTTACCTAATTTGGCGCGCTTTTTTCGGACTTGACTCGTACGGTAGCTTTCGTTGGGATGATTGAGCTGTGTTTTCCACGTCATAACCGTGAACCCATGATTCTTCACCAGTTATGACCCTCTGGAGCAAATTTAGGTCGTCGTGGACAGAGTCCAACAGATCCTTAGCAATGTTAATGGGATGCTGTTTTTGGTCGAAATTGAGCAATTTTGGTACGAATTTCGCGGCAACTCATGCCCAAATCATTGGTAAAAATAAATATGTTTAGGCAACTTCCCTAACGGTAATTCGGCGATTGGCCAATACTATTTTCTTCACTTCATCAAAGTTTTCATCTGTTGTTTAAGTGCTCAGGCGCCTGGCATGCTCTTCGTCGTTCGCATCTTCTCGGCCCTCTGAGAATATTTTGTACCATCGATAAACGTTGATTCAGGCCAAGGTAGCTCCACCATATGCTACTATCTACATTGGGAATGCATCCGCGCACTTAATTTTGTTTTTCATACAATATTTGATACAGATTCTTTGACCCATTTTTTGGAATAGGTAAAAATCGAAGACGAGCCAGAAGACGTGCAAGCAAAGCAGCTGGCAAAAATTAACTGAACATTTAACATGACCGAACTTTTCGGTATAAGTGAGAGACATGAGTACCAACATAACTCTAAAAAGAAAATCGAAAATCGAATATACGTAACCCGCGGAAATTCAAAATTCTCGATACTTTTTGAACAAACCTCGAACGTTGGAAGTAATCTTGGTCTAGCTTTAGGTTTTGGTTCTGGCTCTGCTTTTGCTGCAGGCGCCGGGGCAGCTGAAACAGAGGCCGCTAAAATTTTAGAAATTTCGGAGACTGTTCGAATAGGTCTAGAGATATCCATTTAATGAATGTATAAATGTACGAAAAGGGCTTATTCGTTTTGGGTAGTTAAAAAGTAATCAACCAGTAGAATATTTTATTAATTTATTTAAATATTTTAAATAAGACAAATCCAAATATTCAAAATAATAGCGTTCACTAGCTCACTTAGTAGAGTAATAACTACATTGTGTGTGACAATAAGAACATTGCCAATAAAGGAACAATAAAATTTGGTTTTTTATAAAAATTCAAAAAAGGTACAAAACACATTTTTTTTTCTGAAGTCTCTGGAGTAAAACTGGAGAGTTGATAACCCTACTTCGTGTCATCACATCATCAGTAAACGTAATGATTTGTTTTAACTGTATTAGCAACAAGTTAACATAACAGACAAATAGTAAAGGTCTCAGCACTGTGCCGTGTAGTACTCCTATGTTAACAATATTGTATTAGTTACTCATGCCTTCAACAATGTATTTGGTAGTATATGTAATTTATTTGTGATTTAATAAATTTGATATTGTTTAAAGTTTTCAATTTTATATAAAAATTACGCATTGTATATATTACGAAAATTGTTAAAATAAAACTAATTATTCATGGATACACTTACCAACTGTAACACTTTAGACATATTAATTAATGTTAGATGCATTGCCAATAATGAATTTCAAAATTATAGGCTTTACATAGCTTTCGCAATTCACATTTATAGTACGTTTAATACATGTAACCTTATTCTTCTTATTTGTTTTCAACATAACATACATACGCAAATAAAACGTACTCTATGTCTGGACAATTGTGTGTAACATTGACCTTAACCCTAAGCGTCGTAAATACATACGTAGCTGGTACGTTTTGCAAATCCTCTATATCGAACGCATTGTATAATTTGTCTGCCAAAGTAGGTTAGTTGTTCCTTTTATTGCAACTATTCAAAGTGTATTATTATGCAACGCAATACGTAAATGACTTCTGTTATTACAACGGTCGACATGATTTTTGGTTCTGGCTTCTGAATGAGATAATTTAGGTTTCTTCTACCTTACCAATATCTAAAGGAAAAATAATTATTTCGATCAAAGTTTGATTTTGTAGAAACTAGAGCAATTTTTCGAATTTTTTATAATTTCAATTAGAAAAAGGTTTACTAAACATCAGAGTCTTTTTAATTCAAGAATAATGATAAGTAATAGCACACAATGTTCAAAAATGAATATTTTTAGTGATTTTATTATGTTTGTTTGAAATTTTTCGTATTATGCCCCAAGTGTAATGTCCCATCATTTTCTCGTTGTGTTATTCTTGGTAAGTCGTTAACATTTTGGTGAAAATTTTCTCCTTGCTGCTCTGAGTAAGCACTTATATTACTTTTATATTGATCCAGGTGAGCATGCAGCATATGAAGTTTATAAACTGCAGCTCATAATTTTAAAGCTTCCAATCATAGTTTTAATACATTCTTGATAATTGTCACCTCTATTGTTTCCGAGGAAACCATTAACTACTACTCTTTCAGGCTTCCTTTTCAATAATATTTAGTAATTGTGTGAATTTATCACTGTTTTATTTATTATTGTTTTTTGTGGTTCTACGAAAACACCCGCTTAAATTTAGCTTCAGTTAATTAGGGAATGAATTCTTTTAAAAATTCAAAAGCTTCAGAATTTTGATTATAAATTGCATTATTAGGCCTAATTTTAATTACTCTCAGGCTCTACAATTGGTTCGGACTTGACATTATGTTTTTCTAATCTGCAATTCGACTCGATCAGGTCGTATGTGCACTTGGCAATGTACTGAATCTGCGCTGTTATATCTCATAAGCAAAACTACAAGATATTGTGGTGTGCTAATAAATGCGTATAATAAAAAATTCTTAGAAAACCACTCGAAAAACTTCACTTATTAGATGAACCTAAAGCTAAAAAAAACTATTGATTCCATTTCTTTCTCTTATTATAATGTGTAAAAGATCAGAAACAAAATGGGGTTGTAAATATTTTGATATAAAATAATTAATGTTTACATCAATAAAATTATTTGCAACCCTATTTTGGTTTTGACCTTTCACGCTAAACAAACTATTTGGACATCAGTGTCCTTTTTTCAATTAAAACGGGTGACAAAGGCAAATAAGGAAGCTTATAGAAGAATTATTTGTTGCTGAACTGAAGAAACTATAACATAAATATAGAAAACTATATCTCAGTCACATCAAACAGAAAAATATAAATCATACTCAACCTTCGCAGCTGGTGATATAGTGCAAACACAACTAATGAAAAGCGATATGTTGCACATTCAACGACGACATATTGGAAACATTTAATAATAATCTCTGTAGTTTTATAAATAAGAAAAATAGGAGAACTACTCATGAATCTTTTCGCAAAGCGCGAAAAGTGAATAATTTGTAAAAATATTTCGGACAATTTTTAAATGTACCATCCACATAAACACTGGTCACATGACGAAGTACTTCTGCCCTCAGAAGTAAAGGCATATATCGAGCCAAATTTACGTAAGACAATAAAAATACCCCGGACGAAATTTACGTAAGGAAATAAAAATACCCCGGATGGAATTTATGTACCTCTAGATCTAGAAGTTCATTAGTTTATTTCATACGAAATATACATCAACCCCCTTTACCCAATTCCTTAATAGTTACAGCAGTTCCTTAAGAAAATCAAAGTATTTCTATTTGTTTAACATACAACAAAAATCGGGCTTCGTACTTTTCTTCAGAACACAAGCACAGGTTCTAACTCATTACCATGTGGCCGGTATTTATTTAATAAGCTTTAAGTTTTTTTTAAATAAAATAAAAACGAAAAGTGCACTCAAAAAAAGCGCTTCGTACTTGTGTAGATAATAATGAGAGCTTTGACTTGAGACTTCGACTACTCTTCTAACGTGTATATATACATAAAGAGTAATCCATTTAATAAGGTTCAAAAAAATCTCATTGGTCTAGAAACGACTGATGTGGGACCTTAAGCGGAGTCACATTGACACATTGACGAGCATGGATTGAAACTGATATAATGTTATTTTGAAAAAAGACTAACTCTTATAAAATTCATGTAGGTGGCATGTAATATGAGCCCGAAGATTAATTAATGAACACTAATTAGATCATTACTTACTTTTCTACCAGGATTTACACAAAAGTATATAGTTTCGAGTTTCTTTTACTGTCTCGTTTCATTTTTTTTTTCAACGTGGGTGTTCTGTGAGGGTCAACTTTTAACGATCAACGTTTCTTATAAGGTATAAACTACAGGCTGGTTTATACAAAAAAAATCTGTATCAAAAATACAATACACTACATGAGAATAACCTTCAGAGTACAAAGTAGACCATGATTTTCAAAAGGGTTTCCCTATTGAAGTTAGTAAGTGAGACGTGTCAATTTTCTTATCACTTATGGTATAACGTACAGGCAATAGGGAAGTAAATATTAGGGAGGGAGTCAGACAGGGATGCTCACTGTCACCGCTAATTTTTAATCTATACATCGAAGACGCAATCAACTTCATTAAAGACAGAATAAATGTACGGATAGATATACAGGGGTAAAAGATAGTATGCTTAGATTTGCGGATGATATAGCAGTATTAGCATCTAGCAAGGAGGAGTTAGAGATAGCTTTAAATAAAATAGAAGTGGTATTGACAAAACAGTACTGCATGAAAACAAGTATAAGCAAAACAAAAATACGGGTATGCAAGGGAAGAAAAAGTAGGGAAAGAACGATTATAATGATAGGAGACGAAAAATTAGAAAAATTGGCCGATTTTAGGTATCTAGGGAGTCAGATAAGTAAGGATAGAAGGAGTAGTAGGGGTATAAAGCAGAGGATAGCGCAGGGTTAAGTCGCCTTCAATAAAAAGAAGTCACTTCTATGCTCGCGAGCGGTTAATTTAGAAATTCGAAAAAGATTGTTAAAGATGTATGTTTGGAGCGCGGCGCTGTACGGGTGCGAAACATGGACAGTGGGCGCGGCGGCAAAGGTTAGAAACGTTAGGAATGTCGTGTTACAGGCGAATTATGAGAATATCGTGGAAAGAGAAGGTTAGAGAGGTACTAGAAATACTTAATAGAACAGAGGACCCCATGGAAGTCAATACGAAATAGATGGTATAGGTTAGTAGGACACCTTGTTCAGGCATGAAGGTATAGTCAGGGACGTATTAGAGGCAGAAACGGAAGTTAGGAGGGGTAGAGGTAGACCTAGATTAGATTACCTACTGTAGGATAGGAAAGAGTGGAGGTGCGTGTCCAACCAATCTTAGAAGTGACGACCTTATGATGATGATGATAGCGTTCAGGAAAAACCCAACAGGAAAATAAAAAATAGCAGACAGTACACAGACGTTTCTTGGTAGTTTATCTTGATTACGTATGGTATACATCTTTGGCATTGTACGGGTGCGAAACATAGACGGTGGGCGCGGCGGAAAAGAAAAGTTTAGAAGCGTTCGAAATGTGGTGTTATAGGCGGATGATGAGGATATCGTGGGTAGAAAAGGTTAGAAATGAAGAGGTATTGGAAAGAATAGGAGAACAGAGGACTCTATGGAAGTCAATAAAAAATAGGCGAGATAGGTTGGTAGGACACCTTTTCAGGCATGAAGGTCTAATCAGAGACATATTAGAGGCAGAAACAGGAGTTAGGAGGGGTAGAGGTAGACCTAGATTAGATTATTGTTCGCAAATAGTTAAGGATGTGGGCTGTTCTAGTTTTAGGGAAATGCGAAGTTTAGCTCAGGATAGGAACCTTGGAATAGGTCAGTCCAACCGGTCTTAGGACTGACGACCTTATGATGATGATACATACTTATGCTGCTACATTAAGTTTAAAGTTACTTAATACGGAAATAAAGAAAAAAAATAACCTATCAACGAAATTTTTAGAAAAATCTCAACCACCTTAAAGAAATTACTGCTAGTGCAACTTTTAATACGTTTTTATATGAAGCAAATTATTAACCGCTGAACTGAACGTACGTTATTGTTCTCATTTGTATTACCCGGAGCTCAGTGTTACGGTCAACGTTTTTCCATGACCATTGATTCAACTCCTTTAAAGAATGACAAGGATAACAAACCCTACCACATTGTAACGTGAAATAAACGATTTTATAACAATGGGGATGTCAACGGTAGGTATATAAGACACTGTTCTGTAAGGAACAAATCAGTGTTTAAAAATAATTCAATCAAAGCATCAACATGTTCAAATTGGTAAGCTAGTTATTACAATTCTTTTTTTTAGTATTCCATTTATAATTAAGTAAGACTCTTAAAGTTTCTAGTTAAATATTATTTTATTAATTTTATCAGTAGTTAACGATAATGCGAAACTTTTGGTGATGTGTGAGTGTATTATTCATTTAAAATTTTACTATAATTATGAAACACCTTGACATTTAATAGAGGTTAATATCAAATATTAACGTGCCGGGCTCGATTCCCGGCAAGGGCGCGATAACGCAACAACTTTTTCCCTCATTAATTTGAGATACTTCATAGTGGGAGAAAATTAAAAATGAATTTTCACATTAATATTTAAATTTTTAAATAAATGTGCTTTGTGTATGGTTAAGCATCAGAAAACTGAATATGCCTTTTCATTTACAGTTCAATGACAATAATTTTTTTAATAATGAATAGTTAAATCCATTTAATTGACAGCAATAAAAAAAGGTTCTAACAAAGTTAAGATTTAAATAATCTTGTTTTTTTAAAAAGGAATTTTTAACACATAACTTAAGAAGATGCGTGCATCTCTCACCATATCGATAATTTGAAAAATTAACTTTTCAATTTTGGTTTTTCATCCGCATTTTTGTACTCTACGAATTTTTTATAAAAAAAAGGGAAAAAATAATTGTACTAATCGAAGTAGAGAAGTAAATATTAGGAAGGGAGTCAAACAAGGATGCACACCGTTCCTGCTACTTTTCAATCTTTGCATTGAAGACGCGATAAACATTATTAAAGACACGACAGGGGATAGATATACAGGGACAAAAGATAAGTAGGTTTAGATTTGCAGACGATATAGCAATATTAGCATTAAGCAAGAAGGAGTTAGAGACAGCCTTAAATAAAATGGAAACGGCATTGACACAACAGTATTGTATGAAAATAAATAAAAGTAAAACAAAACAACTGATAGGCCAGGGAAGAAATAGCGAAGAAATAGAAGAAATTGTTTTTCGGTATCTAGAAAGTTAGATAATTCAGAATGACAGGAGCAGTAGAGATATAAAACAGATCATAGCGCAGGGTCGACTCGCGTTCTACAAAAAGAAGTCACTTCCATGTTCGAAAACGGTTAATTTAGAAATTCCAAAAAGATTGCTAACCTTGTATATCTGGAGAGCGGTGCTGCACGGGTGCGAAATATAGACGGTGAGCGTGGTGGAAAAGAAAAAGTTAGAAGCGTTCGAAATGTGATGTTACAGGCGAATGATGGGGATTGATGAGGGGGGTATTAGAAAGAATAGGAGAGCATTGGTCACCATGGAAGTTAATTAGAAATAGACGAGATAGGACAGTAGGGCACCTTTTCAGGTATGAAGGGCTAGTTAGAGACATATTAGAAGCAGAAACAGGAACTAAGAGGAGTAAATAAAATAATAAAATAATTCGAAGTTGTCTGTATTCTGTCGAAACTGCCAGGCGCGTATCGCGATTTCGATCTTTTTGGATCTCATCAGCGCGTCGCAGGCAGCTCCGACAGAACACAGACCAACTTTTACCTGCTGTTTTAACAGCGCGTTTTAGAAAATACCACAAATGGCGCGGTAAACGCCATCTGTAGTACGATGCTACTTCTGTCGGGCTGCCTGCGACGCGCTGATGAGATCCAAAAAGATCGAAATCGCGATACGCGTCTGGCAGTTTCGACAGAATACAGACAACTTCGAATTATTTTATTCGATTATGGTAACGTGCTTATTACGTTGAGGTTAGCTACGCCGAGATTCGTTTCAGCAAGTAAATATCCATATTTTTAAATGGACCTCGTTGGAGCATACGTCATCCTAAAATGTAGCATCGTACTACAGATGGCGTTTACCGCGCCATTTGTCTATTTTCTAAGAGGAGTAAAGGTAGACCTAGATTATATTACTGTTCACAAATAGTTAAGGAAGTGGATGTGGATGTTGTAGATTTTCGGAAATGTGAAGATTAGTCCAACCAGTCTTAGGACTGAAGGCATTATGATGATGAAGTAGTTTGCAAGAGAACTATTATAATAAAGTTGTTATAATAATAGGAAATCAAATCGAATTTGAAGCTTTGTCGGGGTGTGTCACCATGTATTGCTGGTAAACTGTAGAAACGGATGGTACATGAGTCCCAAAAGAAATAATAAATATTTAAAAGTGTTATGAAGATTGGAAAAACTTTGGCGGTTGTTGTAGAACAAACAGAAAAGCTCAAAACCCCAAAAACCGAAAAGTGCTTCGGACAACTACAGTGTCGTGTTTTGGCGTTGGGGTTTTGAGCTTTTCTGTTTGTTCTATTTAAAAGTGTGTATAAATAAACAATTAAAAGCAACACCAAAAACCACGTGTTGAGCTGTGGTTTTACTACAATAAAAACTTTTTGCTCCTATTTGGCTCTGATTTCCTATTATTATTATCATAAACTAAAGGGAAAGAAATGGAATAAAATCCATCTTAAAGTTGTCATATACCAATATTTTCAAGGTTTTCTTTTAAGAATTAATAAGTATACCGAAGTTAGCTTATCTTATAATTTTTTATTTATTTGCTGGTTTTACTGTTCTTTTCCTTTTTCTTTGCAGTTTGTATTCGCCCTGCTTGTAGCATTTGCAATGGCTGTTCCAACGCCTGAGGCAAAATCCGATCCGGAGCCTAAAGCCGCCCCTGAAGCCAAACCAAGCGTAGCAATTGCCGCCACTGCTCCTTTGGTTGCCGCTTACAGTGCACCCTTAGTTGCGGCTCCTGCTTATTCATATTCATACTCGTATTCAGCTCCACTTGCTTATTCAGCTGCCTATGCTTACCCGGCAGCATATGCGGCACCTGTTGTATATGCATAAGATTTTTGAATAAATTTTATTATAAAGTGCAGTAATAACCTTATTTCAGTATGTTGGTACTGTCTAGTCATTTTCACAGAAAATATTAAGTTGTGCGTTGCAATTATCTGAGGAAATGAGAAAATGTATCGGGTTGTTCGGAGTCATTTGGTTTTTTTTTTTTGTGGAAATGAAAGACAGTTTCCGTATAATAAACAAATACTTTATTAAATTATATATTGACCGTTCTGGTCCAACACCTTTTGCCATCTTTCTGGTAGTAGCATAATTCCACGCTCATAAAATTTTTGGTCTTTGCTGGCAAAAAACTGATCGAGGAGGTTTTTGACCTCCTCATTTGAGGTGAAGGTTTTACCGTCTAAAAAATTTTGGAGTGACCGGAACAAATAATAATCCGATGGTGCCAGGTCTGGAGAATATGGTGGGTGTAGCATTGTATCCCATTCAAGCTGTAAAAGCTTTTGGCGAGTGACCAAACTTGTGTGAGGTCTCGCGTTGTCTTGGTGAAACACTACACCTTTCCTGTTGATTAGTTCTGACCTTTTCTGTTGAAGTGCATCATTCAGTTTGTCCAGCTGATGACAGTAGACTTCCGAATTAATCGTTGTGTTATCCGGTAAAAGCTCAAAAAAAACGATTCCTTTAAAATCCCACCAAACAGACAGCATCACCTTTTTTTGGTGAATATCGGCTTTGGAAATGGTTTGAGCCGGTTCATCTTTTTTGCTCCATGACCTCTTGCGTTTGACGTTGTTGTATACAACCCATTTTTCGTCCCCAGTGATGATGCGCTTCAAAAACGGATCATTTTCGTGACGTTTGAGAAGCGAATCGCAGACGTCAATGCGGCGACACAGATTTCTCTCTGTGAGAACATGGGGAACCCATACATCGAGCTTCGAGGATAATCCCAGGCCTTTCAAGTGGTCATAAACTGTTGAATTTGATAAATTTAACCTCAATCCGATCTCACGTGTTGTTATTCGCCGGTTCACATCAACTAATGCCTTTATCGCGTCTTTATCAGCTTCAACCGGCCTTCCCGAACGTGGTGCATCTTCGACATCAAAATTGCCGGATCGAAATTTAGCGAACCAGTTCTGACACTGGCGTACTGTCAACACACCTTCTCCATACAAAAAAAAAAAAACTTTGGGTGTTTCATGCTAAGCAATGGTCTAGACCTCTAGGCCATGCCGCTCGGTCTCCATACACATCAGTCAATTTCTTTCTGGCTTGAACAGCATTTTTACCCTTTCTGTTGTACAACAGTAAGATATGTCGAAAATGCTGCTTATCGCTCTCCATATTTAAAAGGGCACCAACGAAAAACTACTGCGTAGAATTAATTGGAATTTTATACACACAAGCCTTGCTATATGAGCTCAAAGCATATAAAAATTATACGTCTCAAATGTGAAGTTGGGGGCAAAAAAATACAATTAAATCCTCTGCCGGGAAAAAACGAAGTGACTTTAAATTCTAGGCTTTCCAAAAAGCAGAAATTATTCCTTCATCACTTTGAAAACTAAACAAAAATCTTTTATTAATGGGCTTTTTTAAGCAATTGCAAACAAAACAAGTTTGTAATGGACACAAAAAAGAGATAGTTAAAGGTAAACAAATTTCTGAGATATTAATATCGGAAAAGTAGCAAAACTGGAGAGAGAGAGAAGAAATTGAATTTTATTATATATATAAACAGCAGATAACACTGAGTACATGCGCTCTATAGGAGATACAGTGATAAACAGCAAAATCTGAAACCTTAACAAGCCTTTGCGTAGCGAAGAAACAGGGTAAACATCTTCTTTAATAAATACTCTCACGATCAATTAATGATAAACAATGATTTACCAAGACGTTACGTGAAGACAGATATTTAATATATTTAATGATCAAAGTGTCGCCTCATTGCATTTACTTTAAAATACACTCTTTTTGTAACGTTTAATGTATTTCAGCAGAGGTTTCACTTCAAAAAAAACTTTTTAGTCGGTCGTCGCATATCGTCTAATCATCACCATCATAGTCCTAAGACTGGTTGGATACGCACCTTCACTCTTTCTTATCCTGAGCTAATCTTAGCATTTCCCTAAAACTAGAACTACCCATATCCTTAACTATTTGCGAACAGTAATCTAATCTAGGCCTGCCTGTACTTCTCTTAACTCTGCCACTAATATGTCTAGGGTTGCCACCCGTACTTTATTATAATAAAAGTAAGTATTGTAGTTTATTTCGACTGTGCGTACGTTATACTTTACAAGACACATAAAGTACGCAAAAATATTTCATTTAAGGCCTTAAGTAAACATCGTAATTTTGTAAGCGATTATTCGAAATCCAGAGTATTTTTACATCAATAATATTTAACAGAAAAAATAGCAAGCCATATTTACGGGACAACCTGATTTCCCAAATCTACTCAAGGTAGTGTCACTTTTGCTGTCCGTTCCGGCCACTTCAACATTTACAGAAAGAGTATTCTCTGTTATGAACGCAAAGTGGCGGGACGGCAAAAATAAAGCTACATTAAAACTAATTACAAATGAAGTTTTGGTTTACTTAATTCTTTGTTTGCCATGTTTAGAGGCTTATTAATGTATTTAAGAGCGACAGCAATTTGTTACTGCCTGCTAAGTGTAACAAAAAAAAATATGTTTAAAAACAAAAAGTAAAATACTTTATTTTTGTGTTGAGTACTTTTTTTTTTAACCTTTTAGTCGAGAAATACTTTATGTAAAGCCTGAAAAGGTGGCAACCCTAAATATGTCTCTGACTAGACCTTCATGCCTCAGAAGGTGTCCTACTAACCTATCTCGCCTATTTCTTATTGACTTCCATAGAGTCCTCTGTTCTCCTATTCTTTCTAATACTTCTTCATCTCTGACCTTCTTTATCGATGGTATTCTAATCATTCGCCTGTAACACGACATTTCGAACGCTTCTAACCTTTTCTTTTCCGCCACGCCCACTATCACATGTTTCGCACCCGAACAGCGCCGCGCTCTAAACATAGACTTTTAATATTGATGAAATACTTTGGAAAATTATTTTTATAAGCAAACACTTGGAGCGTTTCTCACCACTTTTTTGTTAATCATACCTGATGCTTTTTCTAACGGCTTCTTTAAATGTTACAATTAGGTTCACAGTATTCAAAAGGAAAGTAGCCATTTCTGAGGGTGGAGTGTTGGAGATGGGGATTTATACATAATAAATATAATAACTTTTAAAAAATAATGAAAGACTTTTTAAACTGATCAGAAATGAAAGAAATATAAAAAGGTCGTAGTCGTGGATAACATTAGCCTACAAAAAACCCTTAGGTTAGGTTGCGCTTTGCTTAGGTTAGGCTTGCTCTTAATATTTGTGATTTTCAAGTTTCCAAAGCTCAAAACTATCCCGAAGGAAATTCACTACAGTGAACTCCACATCCATACCATAATATCATCGAAACGGGAGGGACGAATACTGATTGAGATTTTACCACTATTTTAATGTAGAATTCTAAATTTAATTTAAGAAGCACATATATGTATACATATCTAAAGAATATCCTGCATACTTACTTACACGATTTCTTAAAAATTCCCAACATGGACACATACGTGATTGTTACGTGTACATTTTACTGCACATGCTTGCTCAACGGTATGCTCCACGTGAATTCTTATGCTCAATTGTTTTCGAAACAACGAAAGCAGACGTAGAAAAATATGACTTCCAATTATTTCATACAGATACTGTTACACATGTTTTATAATATGAGTTCCATAGAACTCGTTTAAAAGTAGCCGTAAAATTACACAACCGATTATTTTCTAATGAGAAAAATCATTCAAATTTTAAATGACAATAAAATGGATGCTACTGGAGAATTAAAGTTAAATAATGTGTAGTGAAAAAAATTAATTTACTTTAATATATTGAACACCCTACAAAAATTCTTCTAAAATGTTCTTATCATTGTTGATAATGATATTGGATGAATTTAAACGATTTTTCCATTCCAAGATGTTTATTTATTGAAATGAGTAAGACTATGAGACTATTCTGTTACCTAGCTTCGTAACCCTTGTCAATCTAATAAATCACTCACATAAATCTATAATAAAAAGATAAAAACACTAGGTATATCATAAAACGATGATCTCTGTCACTACATCATAAAGTCGTCAGTCCTAAGACTGGTTGGACACGCACTTCCATTCCTTCTTACCCTGAGCTAATCTTTGCATTTCCTTAAAACTACAACATCCGACATCCTTAACTATTTGCGAACAGTAATCTACCCCTACTCCTCTTAATCCCTGTTTCTTTCTCTAATATGTCTCTTACTAGACCTTCATGCCTGAGAAGGTGTCCTACCAACCTATTACGTCTATTTTTTATTGACTTCCATACAGTCCTCTGTTCTCCTATTCTTTCTAATAACTCTTCATTTCTAACCTTCTCTATCCACGGTATCTTTATTATTCACCGGTACCACCACATTTCGAACGCTTCTAACCTTTTATTTTCCGCCGCGCCCACTGTCCCTGTTTAGCACCCGCACAGCGTCGCGCCCCAAGAATAAGAAGGGCAAGACAGAAGAAATAATTAAGTCATAATTTTAGCAACTGATAGATGTTGTTACATATTTGTAGATACTTTTTAATTCTCAGCATGTTTTCATTATTAAGGTTTATGCTATTTTCAAAAATAACTTACACACATTTCAAGTTTTATGTCAAAACTTGTACATAACTGTCAAATCATTAAGTCTGATGATACCTATCATTGTGTGTTTTAGACTATGCAGGACTTTTTATAAGGAGTTATTGTTTTTCGTAAGTTTAATAATAAAAAGTTCCCATATGCTGCCAACTTAAGTCGACACTCAGTATATTTGTATAAAGATGAATTAATTTTTAGTTTTTTTTTTATAAAAAATTTGTTTGCAGTTCTCTTTCAGTACCTACTTCTTTAATACATTACGACATACGCAACTAGTTATACAGGGTGTTTTTTCAAAAAACATTTTAACTCTGTCAAACACAATATCATAAAGTGTATTTTGCTAGTTGCCAATGGTCGGATTGGGCGTCGAGGTGGGGCTGACAATTACCTATATTTTTTATTTTCAATTTTCAGAGATGATGAGTAATAAGTAAAATAACCAAAAATGAAATTGTTTTGCAATATATAGCTTCCATTTCTTTCCTTAACTTCTATTATATGTAGAAATCAAGTCTAAATAAGGGTTGCAAAGTGTACTGGTTGTAAAATCAACACTGACGTTTTGCGGTCTGTTGGGGGGCTTTTTCACGATAAAATTTTTAATAGTAGTACAGTGGTAGTACATGGACAGTGGGCACGGCCTAAAAGAAAACATTAGAAGTCTTCGGAATGTGGTGTTATAGGCGAATGATGAGGATAACGTGGGTAGAAAAGGTTAGAAATTAAGAGGTATTAGAAAGAATAGGAGAACAGAGGACTCTTTGGAAGTCAATAAAAAATAGGCGAGATAGGTTGGTAGGACACCTTNCGCACGGTGGTACTTAACAGAAAGATTGTGATGCGTTTAAAACATTAGTGCTGTTTAATATAATCGTTTAAACATTTTAACTTGTTTTTCTTCAGAACAGTTGGTTTGAAAGAAACCATTAAAACGTTTTAGTTTAAAACAGTTAACAAAACACTTGGATTTTCAGTAGTACGGGTTTTTTCAAAAAGTTTTGTGAGTTCGGTTAGTTTAGAACAGCTTTCAGAGATATAGGAGATATTTTGTAGATAGACATGGTTGAAAAAGTACATTCCAGACATTTACCAAATTATACATTTTCGCTTGTGCTACATAAAAAGAAATAATGTCGACAAAAAATGTGTAATTTTTATGTTTGGTAAGCGTTTTGCTTTACCTGTATAAAAGTACTTCGTATTTATTGCGTTGTTGTTAATCACTAAATGCAATTTCACGTTAAAGGAAACCTTGCTTACGTAAAAACTGATGCACATTTTATCTGAATCCGGTTTATTGTTGAGGAACTCGATCCTGATTTAACAAAAATGCGAACTCGTTTATCGTGCTTATTAAATTACAATTTCGTATCTTGATATACGCGTGTTGCACAATGTAAAAAGTGAATCCTTCGCAAGGACTCTCGAACTGCTGTTTAACAAGCAAGCGGCGTCATCCAGTTAACATATCAGGTGTTAGTCAGGGTTACACGTCCGTACCAATGACGATATCCCGTGATGCGTTTCAATAATAATTTTAACATCTAATTAATTATTAATGCAAATTAGTTTTAGGTCAATGAAACATTATATTACAAATATACACCCCACTTATATTGCTTTGAAGAACAAACCCCACTTTAATTAATTATGAATATGAGAAGGGTTTAAATCAGGCAAGTAGCTATATAAATTGTCAACAAAGTTACATTTGATTATATGTAAGTGGTTTGTTATACTGCAATTAATCAATCGAAAACATTATGTTCAAAGCGGTAAGTAATTTTATTGTTATTACGGTTATTAAAATCTTTAAAATTTTCGGTTATTTACAAACGAAAAGTGTTCCAAGTCCTTATTTCTTATTTCTCCATAATTTAAAAATATTAGATATACAGAGTGGCCCAAAACGTACGCAATATGCTCACTGCAGCCAAACTGTATGTTTAATCGAAATTTTTTTTAAGTAAAACTTATTCCTTATTTCAATACAAAATCTTCTGCCTTATCCAAATTTGATTGATTATGTAGTGTTCAAAAAAAAGACAGAGTAAGGTTTCGTTTAGATAAATGGAAGCCATGTGATATATGGGAAAAATCGAAAAGTTATAGGAAAAAGTAGTTCAGAATACCAAAATATGGGGCTATGCAAAAAAATGGTAGCAGTATTCAAATTTTGTTTTTTATTTTATTGCCATTTAATCGAAACCTTATTTTTTTTTTTTTTTTAGACACTAGAAAATCAATATNGTAATAGTTTTTTATTATTAATTAATATTAATAAATACACATAGCGCAGAGAAATTGTTATTTTTTTAAGCAGCTTTTTAATGAAGGTATGATAGGTTAAAGGATTGCCGTTTAAATGCCTTTCGAAATATACAATTACCCCAACTGTGTTTGTGGCTTTAATTAGTCGTTAATTGTTTAGGCATTTTGTGGAAAACAGTATTAAAACAGTCAAAAAGACGGTTTTTATTCATGAAAGTATCTTTTCTTAATACTTCTTAGTTTATCCCAATCGAAAAGCTCTTTTTCTAGTCTAATCTAACATATAACGTTATTTAAAAATTAATTTCTCTTTACATACATATAATTAAGTCGATTCGATGGGACAAATTGAAAAAAAAGAAATTATAATTTGATGATTGAAAAATGTTTCTTTTCCTTTAATTACTATTTTTTGTCAACAATTAATAAGTTAAAAAAGCCAACTGAATAAATATTGGGAGGATATCCCCGGGCATCCACCACTTTGGCTAGGGTTCTGTGATCAGTTATTATTTTCTTATCTGAATCTAAATTCAAATCATTACCGTTTTGTAAATTTTTGAAATTGATAAACGTTACAGTATGCGCACTGTTATTGAAAAGAAGGTGTTCAATCCAAATTCTCTATAACATTTCTAGTGGTCGCATATGGTGAATGATGAATTAATATATTTAGTATTTTATAAACTAAATTTATTGGGCAATGTGTAATATTATTAAGGTTTCCTTTCAAGAATTTCAAGATAGAAGTTTATTTTATAAATCTTTATTTAGTTCTTGTTTTTACGATTTTGCCATTCAAAGTTCGACCGGACTACCTTAAATAAGGTTGATGTACTCTGGAATGAATTTTACTCCTGGAATTTTTTAATAGTCGACGATATAACTTTTGGCAATTTTCAAAGCAGGAAATTTGTTTTTTTTTTTTATTAAATCGTAGCTCAGCGATTTGTTCTGCATTTGTTTTCTGAACGAAAATGAAAAACGTACACACACACACCGGTTATATTTTAATTTAGCCCTTAAAAATTGTATTATTGAGGTGGTTGAACCTTTCTAAGCGAAGGGAGTATTAAAACTTTTAGAAAATTTTAGAAATAGAACTCTTCAAGCGGATATAAAAATATAAATAAGCTGTTTATTCGCACGGTGGTACTTAACAGAAAGATTGTGATGCGTCAAGTGAAAACTGATGGAAATTCTTTTTCCGGATTCTCCGATATATGTCGCTTCGAGTATATTTCATATTCTTCCGACCTTTTTAGTGGATTTATTTTGTGCTTCCTGCTAATAATTTAAATCTTAACAATACCTTCCCTTCCGCACCTGTAAAATTTGAAAATATGAAGCAATATGGTGACCGATAAACTCACAATTAGACAAAAGAAAATTTCACTACCATCACACACTTTGGTAAAACATGAAATAATACAGATTGATCCTTGACAAAATACCTATTGATCCTTTAAAAAAATACGGCAATAACTTTTATAATTAATGGTAAAACAATCGAGTTCAAAACAAGCAACACCTTAAGGAAGTCATAAACATATTCATAGTTGACGAAAAACGAATGAAATAATCAAAAGTTTATAAGTGCACGTAGAAAATGAAAAACGAAAATTTACCTAAAGATTAAAGCGATATTTACGATTTATCCCACTAAATAAATAATAAGAATTACAATTTGGACCGGAATTTGTAAAAATAAAATCGCAGCAGAAATAACTAGGTATTTTAGTTGATATTATAAATTTAATTGTAATAATTAACAAACGAAATAATTTTTAAAGAAACATTAAATGTGAGATTATTACAAGTTACCTAATAAATTTTAGTATTTCTACGGCAAATTCAGTCATATACAATCGAAAATTGTAATTTTTGTGTTGTCATAAAAATTTAGTTTTCTCCGTGTAAAAAATCTGAAAACATACATAGGATTGACAGCACGGAACTTCGAAATAAGAACTAACAAACACAAAAGGAGCTACAATCTAAAAAAGACAGATTCCACTTATTCTAACCAGAAAAAAAAAAGAAAATTATAATTTGACAAGAAACATATACAGAACAAAAAGCTATTAATTAAATCTACTGGAAGAAGCAACTAACAGATATAAATATAAATAAAATGTAGACTTACTTCCCAAATCTATTCCTGAATATCTTTTACCTCCACGTTAAATAAGATTGCAATTAAGTGATTGTAAATTCTCCGCATTCTCTAACACATTTAATTGGTTTTAGTGGTTTTCCTTATATAGTTAACCAACCATGCTCGAAGCTTCAACCGTTTGCTTTTCAGTTTGACTATAAAAATCATTTTTTATCATATCATTTATCCGTGAATTAATTTTAATATGCGATTCATATTTGCCAACGCAGACCTTTTTACGGACGGTTTTAAAAAATGCTGCAATTTTTCTATAGAAAGCATTCATAAGTCTCTTACTGTTACGGAAGCTTTCGTAAGAAACGCGTTCGCTCGACCGTTTTTTCGTCACTAATTTTGTAAAATTGGTTTCCACGAAATGCATATACAGGCTGTGAAGGTCCATTCTAAATATTGGTAAAAGAATTTTTGAAATCGGATGTTTAGCACTGAAGTCCTTTAGTGTGATTCTAGATGCCAACCACAGTAGTTGGCGAAACGTCGGTTAAATGACTCCATCGGTGTTCTCACAGTAGAAGAAGACAATACCACGGTTATCAAACTCGAATGACAAAAGTTATTCATACCACTCTGAAACTGTTACTAATAGTTTAAGAGGCTATTTTTCATTTGTACTCTTAAAAAAGGACTAGTCGTCCGAAACAATTATTGTAGAGTTGTTAAATACAAAATTTCAACGCTTTTCTAACCAATTCAAACTTTATAAATACATAAGTTCTGGCTTTAAGTAAGAGGGAGTGAATAATTGTCACCCTTCAAACAGTTTCTTTTTTAGTTACTTTTATTTTGATCTTCCAGATATAAAACTCTATATTAACAGAAGTCAGTTTTGTTCACCTAAATCTCTTTTTCGTGCCTGTGAACGGCCCACTAGATGAAAAAGAATATCGCATACACATTTTTGTGTATTACTGTTTGAGTCCGTTAACACCCTAATTAAGGCGCTAATAAAAGTAGTAATTTCATTTCCTTCTGATTTGTCTGTTTCCCTTTCTTATTATATAAGCACATTTTATTACATTGTTAAATAACTTCTGGAGCGACGACCTAGCAATGTTCTTAAAACGCAATTAGAAAGCGTAGGTATACTGACAATAAATAGACAAATATTATTTTTGCAGTTACAATACACAAAATCAATCAATTTTCTAAGAAGATGTTACTAGTACGGCAGCAGTGTCCTATTTTCGATACTCATTGAACTGCACCAGTCGAAAATGTTGTATTACTTTAGTGGACAATTTTGTTGGAGGAGACGGGCTTCGACAAGTCCTTGCCTAATGTTTTTAGAACTATATGTAATAGCTGTCTAATTTGATAGATTAGAATTCCCTACTTCATACAAAAGTAAAGTGTAGTATTCCACATAATAATCATCATCATAAGGTCTTCAGTCCTAAGACTGGTTAGAAACGCACCTCCACCACCTTTTTCTATTATAAATTAAACTTCGCATTTCCCTAAAACCAGAACAGCCCACATCCTTTACTATTTGCGAACAGTAATCTAATCTAGGTTTACCTCTACCCCTCCTAACTCCCATTTCTGCCTCTAATATGTTTCCGACTAGACCTTCATGCCTGAGAAAGTCTCCTACTAACCTATCTCGACTATTTCTTATTGACCTCTTCATTTCTAACTTCGAACTCTTTAACCTTTTCTTTTCCGCCGCGCCCGCTGTCCATGTTTCGCACCCGTACACCGCCGCGCTCCAAACATACATTTTTTTTTTCATATATCACATACGAGCTAAATTTTATTGCATCAATATTCACAATTGACAGAATAATAAAATAATTGAAAACAAATTTCAGGTGATTCTTTTCGCTCTCTTGGCTTTAGCCGCTGCAGTTCCTGCTCCAGAGCCTGAAGCAAATCCAGAACCCAAACCATCTCCGAAAGCCGATCCATCTATTATTGCGGCTGCTCCAGTAGTGGCTGCTTACAGCGCCCCTGTGGTTGCTGCTCCAGCTTACTCATACGCGTACTCTTCGTACGTTGCTGCACCAGTTGCTTACGCTGCTCCCTACGCATATCCTGCTGCATATTCTGCACCCCTTGTTTACGTATAACGCAATGACTGTTGAATAAACGATATGTGTTAATTAAAAAATTGTTTCATTTGTTAAGCTTATGTTAAACCTGTTAGTACTCAATAAAATCAACAAAATTTGGATCAATCGTTCAAACGTTGGCAAAACTTGAAAATATGAATTATAATACTCCAATTTTATGGAATTATTTAAATTATTTTTCTAAAGAGACGAATTCAGAGAAATGCAATCAAAAGGGTAATTGACGCTTTTTGAAATCACTAGCTGACCTCATGATAAGTACAGGCCTTGGCAATCATTTATTACAAAATAATACTAAGGTTCTTTTGAGTTGTGACTCGTTTTCAAAATTATAGTTTCATTTTATTTGTAAAAAACAAATTATTTGAAAAGTATAATAACAAAGCTATAGACAAAATCGCCTTAAGTTAAACACCTGTATATGGTTTTGATTGGTATCAAATAAAAGGTATAGGTGTATCTATATGTGCAGAAAAATCAATAAGTTGAACAACTAGTAAGGAAGGGTTTACTGGCTATTCAAAATGCGCCACCTGAAATAACGAGAAACGTAAAAATTTTAAAGTTTCGTCAAAACAAAATAAACAAAAAAAAAAGAAAATTTTAACTTAATTGATGTAACTAGACAAAGCCAGGCTCCNGGTTAACTACATTTTTGTAAATGATTTCTGTCCGATGAGTGTTAACTAAAATAAAATTTAACAATGTTGTGTATAGGTACAAAAAAATACTGTCACTTCTCAAAAATATTAAATAGTTTTAAACCACATCTTATTCTTAGTCATATATTCCGTTTTTGTCAGTTAGGCTATTAAATTAACTAACAGTAAATAAATAATTGTTTTATAAAAATTTCCACTTGGTAATTATTTTATTTGGGCCTTAGAACAAGTACTTTTCACAATAGACAATAGAAAATACACATTGAAAAAAAGTTCTCTTGATTAATACTTAAAGGATTATTATTTATCAAGCTATCTGGTGAAACTATACGACCTCTGTGTTATTTCCTCATAATAAATTGTAATAAATTGAAGAATCTTAATTGTTTTCCTGGAATTGTCATTTTTACTACACATTAAGCAACAGCTTCTATAATACATTATTAATTTCCGTTTTATGGTAGAATTGTCTCCCTTTTCCTTACTGATTTTTTTTTTATAAAAAATTTGTTTGCAGTTCTCTTTCAGTACCTACTTCTTTAATACATTACGACATACGCAACTAGTTATACAGGGTGTTTTTTCAAAAAACATTTTAACTCTGTCAAACACAATATCATAAAGTGTATTTTGCTAGTTGCCAATGGTCGGATTGGGCGTCGAGGTGGGGCTGACAATTACCTATATTTTTTATTTTCAATTTTCAGAGATGATGAGTAATAAGTAAAATAACCAAAAATGAAATTGTTTTGCAATATATAGCTTCCATTTCTTTCCTTAACTTCTATTATATGTAGAAATCAAGTCTAAATAAGGGTTGCAAAGTGTACTGGTTGTAAAATCAACACTGACGTTTTGCGGTCTGTTGGGGGGCTTTTTCACGATAAAATTTTTAATAGTAGTACAGTGGTAGTACATGGACAGTGGGCACGGCCTAAAAGAAAACATTAGAAGTCTTCGGAATGTGGTGTTATAGGCGAATGATGAGGATAACGTGGGTAGAAAAGGTTAGAAATTAAGAGGTATTAGAAAGAATAGGAGAACAGAGGACTCTTTGGAAGTCAATAAAAAATAGGCGAGATAGGTTGGTAGGACACCTTCTCAGGCATGAAGGTCTAGTCAGAGACATATTAGAGACAGA
The DNA here is from genome assembly GCF_000699045.2 of Agrilus planipennis. NCBI lineage: Eukaryota > Metazoa > Arthropoda > Insecta > Coleoptera > Buprestidae > Agrilus > Agrilus planipennis. The sequence goes on from NW_020439094.1 coordinate 778,354, forward strand.
AATAGGAGTAAAGAGGGGTAGAGGTAGACCTAGATTGGGTTACTGTTCGTAAATAGTTAAGGATGTTGGTTGTTCTAGTTTTAGGGAATTGCGAAGTTTAGCTCAGGATAGGAAAGAGTGGAGGTACGTGTCCAACCAGTCTTAGCACTGACGACCTTATGATGATGATGAAGTGGTAGTAGGGATTGACGATTCAAACAATCGCAATCTGTAGTTACATTTGCTTTAAAAATCGCTTGACATTTGAAGGTTTCGCTTGTAACGGAACAATTAACGGTAGAACAACAAAAAAGAAGACAATAAACTTTAAATTAAATCAAACCGATCAATTGTTTAAATTAATAAAATTTATATGATATAAAAGCTTGACGCAAGAGCTACGTCTGTAAATAAATGTATGTATGTATTTGAAAAAATAAATTAAAAAAACTTGTGAAATACTTTCTTCAATTATATAGGACAAATTATCAAAGTACTATTAATTTTTTAAAAGTTGCTAGCATTTTATTTATTTATAAGTTTAGTAGTTGGTGCATGTTCTAGAAAAAATCATTGATAAATAATATGCACATTTATGGTAAGTATACCCAATAGACATTGACCGATTCTTTCACTTTAATATTATAAAATATTAAAGTTGTTTGGCCCACTTTTGATGTATCTACACTATATATTTTCAAGGAATCAAATTTGGAACATGCATTAATAGTAGACCCAATAAACTAACTAATATATTTTAAATTTAATTATTACATTTTGCAACACAAAGTCTGATATTGACGACCTATGCACATACGAGTATATAATATTGCATTAACTGTAGGGTCTGGGAAAAATAGATTCTCAGCATTAGCACCAGGAATAATTGCCAGATTTATTGTGGAAATTCGTAAGGCCGTCAGTCCTAAGACTGGTTGGACACGCACCTCCACTCCTTCCTATCTTGAGTTAATCTTCGCATTTCCCTAAAATTAGAACAACCCACATCCTTAAGTATTTGTGAACAGTAATCTGATCTAGGTCTACCTCTACTCTAATTAATTCCTGTGTCTACCTCTAAAGTGTCTCTGACCAGACCTTTATGCTTGAGAAGGTGCTCTACCAACTTATCTCGGCTATTCCCTAGACCAAAATTTTCAGTCTCTCTCCAGTCTCTCAGAGTCTTTCACAATTTTTCAGCGTCTCTCACAATCTCTCAGTTATTGCCTGGGTGTTTTTATGGATCTCTCACAGTCTCTGTATGAGAGTAACGAACGATTAAATTGTTAATTCAAAGATTCAAGTCTCTCGTTCAGATATTCGAGTCCATCGTTCAGAGATTCGAGTTTCTCCTTCATAGACTGGATACGAAATAAACAGTTTTTTTGACAGTCTCTCGACAGTCTCAGCGACACCAGAGAGACTCGATGAAAGACGGAGACTCGAGTCTCGCTTTCAGAGACTGAGAGACTGAACATTTTTATCTCTTGATTTCTTATTGACTTCCATAGAGTCATCTGTTCTCCTATTCTTTTTAATACCACTTAATTTCTAACCTTCGCTATGCACGATATCCTCATCATCCGCCTATAACACCACATTTCGAACGCTTCTAATCTTTTCTATTCCGCCGCGCCCACTGTGTATGGTTCGAACCCGTACAGCGCCGCGCTCCAAATACACCTTTTAGAACATTTTTAGAATTTCTAATTTAAAAGGTTTTCTTAGAGACCTGACGAAGTTAAGAAACTGAATATTGGGATGCTAAAGGATCATTCGTTAATCTGTAATTTGTGGCAATTAATTTGTAAGGGGTATATTTCACCAACAGGGACCTGAAAAACTGACAAAAATTAAAAACAGCAACAACATGTAGGATGTGGGGTGGTAGGTTCAGCAAAATCGACGAAATTTAAATTTATATTACAAAGATTTGTCTTTCGGAGATGCCTACATTATTTACTTTATTAATCTAAAACAAGTTTTCCATACATTCTTCGACCAGTCAAAAAAATATATCATTTCTCAATCTTAACTTTAAGTAGTTACTATTCAAATATTCATACAACCGGAATTTCTTTGTCATTTTTATGATTAAAATATTTTGTGTGCTCTTCGAATTATATATTTGATGTAATAAAAGGTTTTGTCTTTTTTTATTAAAAGTTATATTGTATGTTGTCAAAATGACAATCAAACTTACACTATAAGTTATTACATTAATTTTTTTTAACTTTAATTATTAAAAATACAAAAACATAAACCAACGTTGTCATAGTTTAAATGAAGAACTCTCTTTTAAATTCAGTTAGTTTACTTTTTATAAGAATGTCCTCCTGTTTTACTAGTGCACCCTAAGAATATACGTACGTAATACCCCTTGCAATACTCTTAAAATAACAGAAATTAACTTGAGAGAAACTTACGTAATACGTTTGCAATACTTTCCTAACGAGAACTTAAGTTAATAAGCCGGGGAAAATATCGTCATGTGAACGTTTCAGCGTCAGGCACATCTGGCATCTGTTTGCTATTTAGTTCAGTTTGTTAATACTAAGGTCTTTTGTGTTTGGATAGGGGTACCGACCTACAATTGAACAAATTTCTTTCAATTTTAAATTCTATAAATAAAAACATTTCGCTTAAAATTGAAAAAGAGTCTAACAATACTATCGATTTCCTTGACATTCCCATATCCAAAAACTTCACACAATTCCTACTACCCTAAACAAACTAAGTATGCAGTTTTTCATAGTCTTATAGACTTATCAACGTACCCTTATCAGTCTCAGACTTTGACATCGAATTACAAACAATAAAATACATTGAAATTGTAAATAGATATTTCACTATTCTAATTGATAAAATGTTAAATAATAAATTGAAAAAACAAGTCAAAAAATTATTGTACAACAACGGTCCCCGGTGTCAACAAAAATTTATCTATAGAAACATTCAATTTATAAATAAGTTTAGCTGTGAATTCAAGCATCTGATTTAAAAATGATTCAATTGTAACATTATCGACAGTGGCTCTAAAAATCTGGAAAACTTCCTATCCAATCACAAAGATATGGTCCCGATTATCAAAAAAAGCGGTGTTTACTAAATTTTTTGAAACTCGTGTGTGATGCCACCTACATTGGACAGTCTGGTAGAGCTTCATCTATACGCGTAAAGTAACATTTGTCTGCAATAAAAAATAAAACAGCAACTCCAGTTGGATGGCCAAACACTGTATAAATCAAAAACATTGGTAACGTAAAAGTACTATACAGTAAGAGTTCCATATTCGCGGTTTCCTTATTCGCGTTTTCACTATTCGCGGGTGAAAAAATTGCAACCCAGTTCCTGTATTCGCGGTTAAAAATATCATTATTCACGGTTGCAATCGGTAAACAGAAAAGAATTCGATGTCATTTATTAAGGGGATTGACCGCAATAAACCGCTCGTGCCTAGTGTGAATTTTTCCGAGAACATGGGTTTCTATTCTAAACATTGTGATTTAATGCTGCGAGATAAATATGTGATTTTTTGTATAGTAACAGGCAAAGGTTCACGCTAACACGTTACGTTTTTGGTTTTCAATAATATAGTCATTAGAAGCTTCTAAAAGTTCTTAATTTTGATGCTTCTTGTAGAACACGTATCTTCAAAAGAAATTAAAAAATGGCCTTCGACAGGCTTTAGAACAAAGCTTTAACTATGTTACTATAAAATTTCAAACCTCTGTTCCAAACATTAAACTCATTATATCTAGAGCCGATAACCATGTTTTTACTCTACGGCGGGAGTACTACTGAATCAACATCTTTTAAGTATGTAGGTACTGTTGGTACGTGCCGAGGCAGCTTTTATGAAAGATATAACCGAATAAACAGAAAAGGATTCAGTGTTATTTTTCAACGTATCGGCATCTTTTAAATACTGTTGGCTCGTGCCGAGGCGAATTTTATAAAAGATGTAACCGAGTGGACTAATTTCAAAATTCAAAACAAGAGAAAATCACTAAATTTTTTAAACTCTTGCTTATAGCTAATTATAACGATTTTATTTTGATACATATTGGTTTTATTTTGGAATCTTAGAACGTATCCCCTATGATTCCATACTAATTACCATTCCATATCCACGGTTTCTGTTCGCGTTACATTTATGGAAAGTATACCCCGCGAATAAAGAGCTTTTACTGTAGTAAGTCAATTTTCCTTTAACGAATTTTTGATTCAACTCCTATATGGGCAAACAAACCGCCTTATCCAAGCATACTTGTATCATCGTTACTAACCCCTCCGGAAGGTAGTTTTCGATTAAACAACCCTACGTCCTGTCACAACTCGTTCTCCAGAACCCTACAGACAGGTCGATATAGATACATACATACGTGCGCCTAGAGTAATTATTTCAAACGGGATTCAAGTCATCTTACGTCTCTCGCGTCGAAATGGAATTGTGTAAACCGCTACTTGAAGGGTATTTCTTCCTCCCTCTGAATGGAATTAAATTACGTGGAAGTGTCTTTGATGAAAAGATTAACTACAGTTTGAGCGTTATCCTCTCCGAATCCTCCGACTTTCCCTGCGACTGGGNCAGCGAGCGAATTAATTTTATTAAAAATTTTAGACTAATCGTATTAAGTAAATTTATAATTTTCTTTTTAAATGAACCCACAGTAAATTAGAGCTACTAATGCATCAATTGAAACGTTAATTAGTGATGAGAAAAGCAAGATCAATACTGTCCCAGTGTTGGTATTCGCTTTGGTCTTGCTTATTCGGTCTTAGTCTTGATCTTGCGTGTCTTGATTTTGCTCTTTTGTTCTGTTACTTACGTTTTTCTAGTAATTTTTATAATCACAGACTTTTCTATTTACTGACACAATAATAGTCTTAAATGATGAAATTGTCTGTCATACATGCGAGCTTGTAATGACTTTTAAAGAAAATAATGTCAATAGTTGTGAGAATTATGAAAATCCGAGAACTTACCCTTTTTCCAATGCATAAAATGACCTTTTAGGGAACAACAGGAAGTAAAAAATAGCGAATAAAAATTAGTTAGTCTCTGTATTTAAACCAAATGTGTTATCCAGACATAGGAACAAAGAACACTGACTCCGATGCGATTCTTGTATATAACTTTTTTTGAAAGAGTGATAACGTTTCTTTTTTTTATATTTAGTGTTAAAATCTAGTAAAGCAAACAGAAAAATTCAAATACTGAAAATATTTTTGTTCCAAGAAAAGAATATTCCTATATTAAAGTTGCTTCATATAGTTTAACTCATAAATCCATCGGAAGTAACAATTTTTGGTTTAGTCTTGCGTATTTGGTCTTGGTGTTGGTCTTGTATTTTCGGTCTTAGTTTTAGTATTGGTCTTGTTCGTTGGGTCTTGATATTGCTAGTATAAAGATAGTCTTATTCTTGATCTTGGTCTTGTATTTCCGCAAGATCAAGACTGCAATAAAGTTCAAGGTATGATACGTTTGCATCATACCATTTGTACAGAATCGGGATTACTTGGAAGATATTATTATTGGTAAAGGTCTAGATGATGTGGGGGGGGGGTCGATGGAGGAGGTCTCCCCCACCACTGTACCATAAAGAGTTCGTGGCGGTCTCACCCCCATAAAAAGTTATGGGGGTTCAAAGTTAATAAATATGCCAATTTTTATACATTTCTAGGCATGTAAATATTTATATAGTCATTCTTAAACAATATTCAAAGGTAAAACTAATGAAAAATACATAAAAATATTGAGAAAGTTATATAAAACATTATTTAAATATTTTTATCAATAGGGTAGGTTAGGTTAAGTTATCATCATCATCATCTAGACCTTTACCGTTTGTGGTAATAATAGGGACAAAAAAGTATAAAACAAAATAATATTGTTGAAGATATTATTACATAACAAGCAAGAACCGCGTCACGCTTTGCATTTCGTAAAGTTATAGTATTGGCTCCGATTTTGTGAATCCCAATTTTTGTCATATATGTAGGAATTTTATTTTTCGTTTCGGTTATCTCAAGAACTAAAAATGATATCGACGGGGGACCAATCAAATTCGACGCTTAATAACACAACTTAAAACTGATTAGGAACCAAAAAATTAAAAATAAAAAGCAATCTAGCTGAATTTTGCAATTTATAAATTGTATTGTTTATTAATGCAGAATTCAAACATCTTTTAGGTGATATTATTATTATTGCATGTTAGAAGCATTTGTATAAAAATATGATAAGAAATGTATACCAGTACAGAGTAATAATACAATAATATAATAAAATTAACGATACTGAAGCGCCGCGATGTACGGGTGCGAAACAAGGACGGTGCGCGTGGCGGAAAAGAGAAATTTAGATAGAGAAGGTTAGAAATGAAGAGGTATTAGAAAAAATAGGAGAACAGATGACTATATATTTTATATTTGTACTCGCATTTACTCGAAGATTGCTCATTGTTGAAATTAAGCAAATACGTGTTTTGACAATTTTTAAAAATCAACCCTTAAGGATGAAATGTTGTTGCTACATTTGTATTTGAAATCTAAGATGACGACATTACATAAAATTAAAACGTTGTAAGGGTGAATTGGGAGTTAAAAGGTTATATGGAGATACAAAATTAAAAAAATACATACCACTTTGAATTATTTTATTCGATTAAGCTAGCGTCCCTATCACGTTGAGGTTGGCTACGCCGGGATTCGTTTTAAGCAAGTAGATATCCAGACAAGTGGACCTTGTTGGAGCATACGTAATCTTAAAATGTAGCATCGTGCTATAGATGGCGTTTACTGCGCCATGTGTAGTATTTTCTAAACCGCGCTGTTAAGATAGCAGGTAAAAGTTGGTCTGTGTTCTGTCGGGCTGCCTGCGACGCGCTGATGAGTTCCAAAAAGATCGAAATCGTGATCCGCGTCTGGCAGTTTCGACAGAATACAGACCACTTCGAATTATTTTAAACAATATTAATTTCTGCGAGCGAAGCCGCGGGGAAAAACTAGTTACTAATAAAATAAAACCTTAAGTAACCAAATTATACTCATAAGGTAAAATATCTTTTCTGTATAGGATGACAAAACAATAATTTGTAAATTAGTTTTCACTTATTCCATAAAATGAAAGCATAGCCTAGGCTGCTTTCACTAAATTCACTTGAATAATAAATATTAGGTAGTTTTCGTCACAGACCTATCCGTTGAATAATTTTGTGCATTTATGTGAGTTTTTGCACTTTCGCCTGCTCAAAAACTGTAATAGTCAAATTAGTTTGAAAAGGTTAACTACATTTTTGTAAATGATTTCTGTCCGATGAGTCTACTATTTCTGTGAAACTCACATAAGAAGCAGTGTCTCAATTTATATGTATAGTATTTCTTAATTTTTGAAATAATTTTGTGAGTATACATTGATAGATACAATAAATAATCTTTCTTTTGCTTAAAGCAAAAGTTCTAAAAGTTTTCCTACATTTTCTACGACTATTGCTTAACCACATAAATTTTCTTTATATTTAAGAGCAAATAAGTAGATACGTATCTTCTATAAAGGTCACTTTGTTTTTTTATTTTTTTGATGGATGAATAATACGATATTTTTTTGTGATTATGCATATAATATAATCGATAATAAATTAGTCGGCCAGTTTATACTGAACATTATTGTAAACAAAAGAAAGCACGTAAGTATGACATTACTCACTTCGGTCGCGTTGTCTTTTCTTACTGTAACCTTATGATGCTAAGCAATGAACTTAATGTCATAATATTGCGGTTGGAAAGACGTTTCGTAGTCGTTTCATTTATTTTGTTAATTGTAATATGCAATATTAATTCATCGATTAATTTGATAAATATTCAGGAATGTGTGTACTTACATTTATCGAAATTACTGGCAATTATGTACAATAACCGGCAATTATCTATAAACACCAGATTAATCACGTTTACCTACTTTAGCAGATATATTTAATAACAATTCGGAAGTAAAATTTGCTTAGGTCACAGGAGATATGTAGGTACCATATTTCAAACTAAAGCTCTCGGAATTTAACTTTCATTAAAAAAGAATGCGGGACGATTAGTCTTACGGCTCGTGCATAAGTAACTAATGCGGCCCATAACAATAGAATTATTCTTGTTAATTTTTGTGTGAAAGTTAACGTTCTTGGAGACGAAGATTTCATGCGTATCTAACTTATATACGAGGGCTGATCTCTTTGCTCCGTCCCTGACTTATTTACGTTGAGAAATTTGTAAATATTTTACATTTATTTTTATGCACAACTAGCCTTAGCTATTATAGCGTTTGACTGGTGCGTTATCCTGATATAAGCGAATACTTTTGTGTAACTTTCCCTAACATTTTTCTTTTATCAACCGGCGTATCTAATTGGTAATTAAACTGACAAAAGAGCAAATATAAAGATAGGAGACGAAAAATTAGAAGAAGTGACTGATTTTAGGTATCTAAGAAGTCGGATAACTCAGGACGGAGGGAGTGGTAAGGATATAAAGCAGAGGACAGCGCAAGGTCGAGTCGCCTTTAATAAAAGGAAGTCACTTCTATGCTCGCATGCGGGTAACGGATGCGAAACATGGGCGGTGGGAGCGACGAAAAAGAAAAGGTTAGAAGCGTTCGTAATGTGGTGTTACAGGCGAATGATGAGGATACCGTGGATAAAGAAGATTAGAAATGAAGAGGTATTAGAATGAATAGGACAACAGACGACTCTATGGAAGATTGGTAGGACACCTTCTCAGGCGAAGGTCTAATTAGAGACACATTAGAGGCAAAAACAGGAGTTAAAAGGAGTAGGGATAGAACTAGATTAGATTACTGTTTACAAGTAGTTAAGGATGTAGGATGTTCTAATTTTAGGGAAATGCGATGATTAGCTCAATATAGGAAAGAGTGGAGGTTCGTGTCAAACCAGTCTTAAGACTGATGACGTTATGATGATCATGATGGATAAGCACCTGTAATTGTGGCCCCTTTCTGCAGAAACTTACTTAAATTTCAAGGATCTAAACCGACAACTAAATCAAGTGCCATGAAATGTCTAGAAGTTTTATTATAGTTCTCAATTTTATTTAATCCAAAGTTTCTTTTTACATATACTATTATATAAACAATAATTAATTTTTATATATCCTAAGCACCAACCCTATAGCCAAATAAAAACACACTTTTAATTTACACACACTTAAATTATATTCATAATTCACAGCTTCTTATCCCTATTCCTACTCTACCCTTTTTTCCTACTTCCTTTCTATCCTACATCGCCTTTCATGTTCTTTTCCAATATCTACATCCTTTACACTCTCTCTATTTCCTTTACCTTCTTTCTCCAAATTTCCATCTTTATATCTCTTCTTTAAACCTCTCCAACTTTTCCTCATATTTTACTACCCGTTTTATTGCCTTTTCCCACATATTTCCACATTTCGTCTCTCTTCTTAGTAGTAGCGAAGAAAACAACGGGAAATAATCAATCGGTTCTTTTAAGAAATTAGACTACTATAGCTTATTTTTTATAATTTCAATTTAATTTTAATTTACTTTTGTTTTTAAATACAATCGGTTTCATCATCACTGATTTGCTACGAAGAATGACCGGCACTATTTGATTTCTCTCGTCTCCAATAACATGTATGTGGGAGCATATCTATCATATGAAGTTTCACTTCTGCCGTCTGTGGATTTAATTACCCGACAACCTGCAAAAAACAGGAAATAAATATCTTAGTTATAGTACTTTGCAAAAAAAAAGAATCAAAAGCCATATTTTTTTTACCAAAACGTTGCGCTATTCCAATTCTCCTGGTTTATCACAGGACCGGCATTTAATAATTGGTTATTTAGTAACTGTTATCGTGCTAGAGAATTGTGTGTAGGGTATTAATTAAAATACAAAAAGACACCCTTGATCAAAATATATAGGCGCCATTGTCCGTATATTCCTTGAGCTTCATTTTTCTTTAATTCGTACTACGCTACTTATTTATTCCTTAAATCGAAGAGTGATAAACAGCATTATAGACAGGATAACTTAAGGGACAGATTTATAGGAGCAAATTATTAGTATGCTCAGATTTGCGCTGATATAAAGATTGTTAAAGGTATATGTATCTGCAGCACAGCTCTGTACGGGTGTGAAACGTGGACGGTGGGCGTGGTGCTATAGGCGGATAATGGGAATACCGTGAATAAAAAAGGTTAAAAATGAGGAAACATTAGAAAGAGTGGAAGAGCAGAAGGCACTATGGAAGTCGATAAGAAATAGGCGAGATAGGTTGGTAGGACACATTCTCAGGCATGAAGATCTAGTCAGAGACATATTAGAGGCACAAACAGGAGTTAGGAGGGGTAGAGGTAGACCTAGATTAGATTACTGTTCACATATAGGTACTTAAGGTTCTAAGTGTCCAACCTCTCTTAGGATTGATGACCTTATGATTAGAAATGAGCAATATGATTTTTTAAAAGTATTTAAATACTAAATGCAAATACCTTTTTGATTTGTTATTTAAAATATAAAATACGAAATAGATTTCCCTTTTGAATTTTAAATGCTAAATGCAAAATACGTATTTTCAAAATAGTGCTTTTGTAGTGCTTCTTTTAAGTAATATTCTGTATAAGTATAAAATATTTTTTAAGAAAACCTTGCAGGCATTTGCTCATTTTTTAAATATTGGAGTTTTTCTAGACTAATAGTGGTATTTACACTATATCATCAGCTGCGAAGATTGAGTATGATACCATATCTTTCTGTTTGAAGTAATTGAAATATAGTCTTTCTATCTTTATGTTATAGTTTCTTCAGTTTAGCAATAAATAATTCTTTTATATGCTTTCTTTTTTACCTTTGTCACCCGTTTTAATTGGAAAAAAGACACTGACGCCAAAGTAGTTTGATTACAGTGAACGATCAGAGCCAAAATAGGGTTGCAAATAATTTTATTGATCAAGATCAATAATTTTATATCAAAATATTTACAGATCCATTTTGTTTCCGATCTTTTACAAATAATAATAAAAGAAAGAAATGGAATTCGTAGTTTCTTTAGCTTTGGGTTTATCTAGAAATTGAAGTTTTTCGAATAGTTTTGCATTATACGCATTTTTTAACACACCGTTATATCTTGTAGTTTTCAATTTTACACAGCTGGCGCATATCAATTCAATGTTATTTTCGGGCTATTTTGTCATAATTCACAGAATTTCGTAGTTCCTTGATAAAGGTACTAAAAGTGATGATTTGGCAGGTGCTGAAATCAATTTGGAAAATTCCATAGACTATGACGTTGAACCCAGAAAGCACTATCGATCCAACATTTTAGATAATCCATTTCCAAGTAGTTATAATTTTTTGGGCTCTTTTCAGTTAAGGAATTGGAAGACATACCGAACTATGGAATGTCTCTTCGTCTCCTTTTTAACCTTCTAATACCTTCAAAGGGCAAAGTGAGCAACTTTCATTCATCATTTTATACAATGTTTGATTGGTGATACTAACTAGCAAAACTTTTAACGGCAAAAATGTATTTTACATTTTACAAATATAGAATACGTTTGGAAAAGTATTTTAAATAAAATTCAAAATTCTTTTTGAAAAAAGTAATTGAATGCAAGATAAAAATAGGTAGTTTTCATTTTGTATTTGCATTTTAAATGCTACTATTTCAAATAAATCACATTTTTGCTTATGATGATGATGATGAATAAATAAATAGCCAAGAAGCTCTATGCCAGCCAGCCAACAATAAGCCATCATGTAAATAGAAAAATTGACAAAAAAAATATGAATTAACCTAAAGGCTCACCGATTGATACCCACCACACGTTGATGATGGCAGTTATGCCAACTTTGACTCCCAATTGTTTGCATTCAATTAATTATCGGTTACAGATAAAAAAGAGACAATCGTTACATAAGAAACCAAAGAGTCTGAGGTACGAGGGTATCGATATTTCTGAATAATTGGGAAAAACCAATATTCGATTCGAGTATTTTTCACACACCACTAGTTAGTAAACTCCATGAAGCAAAAATGATGTCATACATACTTGTAAAACGTAATTGTTTTAAATACCTATACTTAATAGCTATGCTCCAACAAGTTTTGTTTACAACTGAAGAAATTACAGGTACTTATACATTTATTTACATACGACCATCTGTAGATACAAGTACTTTCGAATTAAGGAAGTGTCATTTTGTTGTTTTGTTGTTATAATATCCCCTGTCGCTGTTAAGTAATCGTATGGAAAATTTTTAAGGTTTTTTTCTGAATGCATTTCTCCAATGCGTTTAGCAATATACCTATATATACATACTGACTTACCTGTGTATATATATATGGATGTATAGTGCAGCTCGTGGATATCAGAGTTGACTGAGAGTGTTGTCGTTACATAACGGACCGGTGAAAAGTGAATTTAGATAAGAGAGATGGTCCAACTTGATACTGACCCAATTATCCACTGAAAAGGCAGGCACGGGTAAAGTTTATAAAAAAGGTGTTTGCAATAAAAATTCAGTGCATACCCAATCGACGTCTCGAGACCTTCTGATGATTTAGCAAAATGAAAGTGAAAACAGTGAGTACTTCTTCGTATAAGCGTTAAGAATAATAACAAAAATGTAATCTTTTGTTGCATGTAGTGCGGACGTTTGTGCTTACAAAGTTGATTATCTTTTTAAATTATTCACTACCAAAGCGTTTTTTATTGTATTGTTCATATTTTAACAGTTTCTAACGAAACTTGGGTGATCGATATTAATTAGAAAAGTATTACAATTTAAGGTTTGGAATTAAGCTGAAGAAGTTCGGTGAAAGTTTTTATGAACTTTAAACTTAAAAACATCTAAGAAGTTACAAACTTTATCGAAATAAGTACAGGTCTGACGCTCGAAGCTGGCGGAAACTTTAAAATTGCAAAAGTAGGCAGTTTAAGGTATAGTAATTACATCCCTATTTCTTCAGTATCGCTATCAGGGGCATGGATTAAATATTTAAAAACAGGTATCAATTTACAAAAATAAATTAAAAAAATTAACTTAATCGGTTAATTTTCTTGTTGTAGATATTTAAAGTTTATATAAAAAAAATAGGCGCAATAAATTGATTTTAAATGTTATGTTAGATAATTAGCAAGTAATAGACATACAAACAGAAGAACTAATTGTCGATATCAGTGACAGAGATATTGATTCCGATGAGGACAGTAAATGTGAAAACTAACTACAAAACCATTAGGTTTACTTTTTCTTTTTTGATAACCCTAGACAAAAATTTTTAGTTTCTCTCCAGTCTCTCAGAGTCTTTCAGCGTCCCTAAGAGCGTCTCTCACAGTCTTTCACAGTCTCTCAATTATTTCCTATAGATCTCTCACAGTCTCTGTATGAGAGACTCGAACGATAAAATTGTTAATTCAGACATTCGAGTCTCTCACAGAGAGACTAAATTAATAAAACTGAAAAATTGAAAGACTCGAGTCTCTCGTAGAAAGACTGGGATCTCTGAAATATGTTGAATTTAGAAAAATTTAACCATGTCTATCGAGACACCACTTATTGAGAGATTCGAGTCTCTCGGTCAGAGATTCGAGTCTCTCGGTCAAAGATTCGAGTCTCTCATTCAGAGACTAAGTTACGAAATGAGGATCTCTCTATGAGCGACTCCAGTCTCTCGTTCAGAGACGCTAAACAGTTTTTTGACAGTCTTTCGACAGTCTATCTCAGCGACACCAGAGAGACTCGATGAGAGACGAAGACTCGAGTATCGCTTTCAGAGACTCTGAAAAACATTTTTATCTTGGGAAGTTATGTTTCTATATGATTTCTTAGTACGACACTGTCCTATCTGTATTATTACAATAATTTACGCCTACTGGAAGATTATTTGTGAATCGGTTCCGAATGATTTAGCCAAATAAGCCATAAATGGCAAGTAGCTACGCTTGCCAGCTTCGTTCGTCCGACTTGTACATATGTAAATTTCGTTTCTAAAATGATGTCTTTACTACAAGTTTGTCCTTTATACAGTTCAAACATCAAAATTTCCAGAAAAAAAAATATTTCATTAAGTTTAGCGAGAGATATCAGGACATGTCCATGAGACTCAAACGAAATTAGGGTGTAGTATCAAAAAATTAAAAAATTTTCTAGAAGAAAAGCATATTATTCATTTTTAAAGTACTACAAAGTGCGGAAACATAAGAAATAATATTCAAAACAAACATGTATGTAGAGAAAAACTGCAATATATATATAAATAAGTGAAACGCAATCTAATCTAACCTAAGGTAGCCTATCTCTTACGTAAGCTTCGTTCGTGTTTTCTTTTTTCCATAAAAATTTTAAAATATAAATCTCTGATATAAATTAATATATTTCAAATGTTTAAACGCAATTTTTGATTAAAAAAATATTTGATTTAAAATCGGTTTGCAACATACGAAATTAAAAATAATAATGATTTATCTTTTGTCTTTATCAACAATAAAATGATAAGCGGTCATTTAATTAATTATCAAGGAATGGCCCTATAAAAATTAATAAATCGGTTAAATGCTATTAACCGCATACTTGTTTAATATTTCATGCTAGTAAAGCACAGATTAAGTGCATAGATAGATAGTCGTAAATTGACCGTAAACATTTGATGATAGCCTACAAATGTGGACAGCAATGCGTTTTGAAAGTATGTCAGGGAGAACACAAGATTTGAATTAAAAATTACACTTTGCAATAAATTAATTGCGACATGCCTAGTTGGTCCGACTTCTTTTGGTGACTTTTTAACCTTACATTTTATTTATGTCTAATGTACTTGCCTAATCATTAACTGAAGAATTACATTCAAAACAGATACATTCCATCCTATAGATAGATTCTTGTTTCGGCACCTCATAAAAATTTACCTGAATCCACCCTTTTCTTTTCCTGTTTCGTCATCTACGAAAGATGCATTCCTGTTTGGTCACCTATTCCTTCACTATCGTACAGCCTCCTCCCCAGTGGCGTAATAATTAGATATTTTATCGACTCTAAAAAGAAATAAACAGTTTACTATTAACAGCGTAAAGGCTGTCTTAGAGCTAACTATTGAAAAATGATATAGCATTACAAATAAATAAAAGTAAAACAAAAATACTGGTATGCAAGGGAAAAAAATAGGGAAAGAGCGAATATAAAGATAGGAGATGAACAATTAGAAGAAGTGACCGATTTTAGGTATCTAGGAAGTAAGATAAATCAGGACGGAAGGAGTAGTAGGGATATAAAGCGGAGAATAACGCAGGGTCGAGTCGCCTTTTATAAAAAGAAGTCACTTCTATGCTCGCGAACGGTTAATTTGGAAATTAGAAAAAGGTTGCTATAGGTGTATGTTTGGAGCGCGGTGCTGTATGGGTGCGAAACATGGACAGTGGACGCGTCGGAAAAGAAAAGGTTAAAAGCGTTCGAAATGTGGTGTTACGGGCGAATGATGAGGATACTGTGGATAGAGAAGGTTAGAAATGAAGAGGTATTAAAAAGAGTAAGAGAAAAGAGGACTCTATGGAAGTTAGGTTAGTAAGACACCTTCTCAGGCATGAAGGTCTAGTCAGCGACATATTAGAGGCAGAAACGGAAGTTAGGAGGGGTAGAGGTAAACCTAGATTGGGTTACTATTTGCAAATAGTTTAGGATGTGGGTAGTTCTAGTTTTAGGGAAATGCGAAAATTAGCTCAGGAGAAAGAGTGTAGGTGCGTGTCCAACCAGTCTTAGGTCTAACGACCTTATGATGATGATAACACTATAAGTGACTAAGAAAATTTAGTTTTATTGTTAAAAATTAATTAAGTCGTTTACTGTTCAACAAAGCCTGATAGGTTAATTTAATTTGTATATGTATATATTTGACGACTGCAGACGTAGGAAAACACGTTAAAATAACGTTGTTGCAACTTTTAAGTTTTATTTTTTTGTTTTGCCAGTTCTAAGCCTGGAATGAGTGTGAAGGACGATTGATTAAAGTAATTTAATACTTCATCATAAGGTCGTCAGTCCTAAGACTGTTTGGACGCGCACCTCCACTCTTTCCTATCCTAATCTTCGCATTTCCTCAAAACTAGACCCACATAAATAATTTATCTGAGTAATAATTTTGAAGTACCTAGTTTATTTTAGATAGTATAGTGACGAATCACAAACAAATTATTACCTGAGGATAGGTATAAAAAAGGTAGGGTGACGAAGCAGGAATTTTTGGTTTAAGTGACGAAACAGCAATACGAAACGGGAATAAATCATCCTATAGATCGCAGTAGGTTTGTAATTTACCGTACTTATATTCTAAATTATACATACACTAAAAGGATAATAAGTAACAATAAATAACTTTCTCGGGTGATTGGTGAATAGTGACATATTCGTTATTGTAAGGAAATATCAATTACTTAATGCACGGTATGTCATGTCAATCAATTCTACATTTCTCTTCTTCTCACATTTTGTGCGTATACATAATACTAACACGTACTGTTCGACAATTGCATAATAATCAATATATCTTTTCTTGCTGTTAATCGAAATCATAAACAAAAAATTCACTTAGGCTGGAATTCTATAAGTTGTCAAAAATGAGATCTTTGCTGTTTCAAAATTGATCTTAGACATAATTAGCATTATAATTTGTATCGCCATTTAATATTGGTGTGTAAATCAGGAAATAACAAACATCCGCAAAACAAAATAAAATTGTGATTTGTATTATGATGATGTGAAACTGTCATAGCAAAAAAAATATCAATTGAAATTTATAGGTAATACTTACTTCCGGGCGTCCTGATCATCGAATATTTATCCTTTATGTGTTTACTCATATTTGTGACCTAGAATAAGAGATCCAGTAGCTTTCGACCGGCGCCCCTAATCGATCGTCAGATCTGTCTCTTGACGATTTTATTTTTACTATATGAAACACTTTGACATTCAATAGTGGTCAATACTAATGTGAATATTCATTTACCTTTTTCATCCACTAGAAATTTTCTCAAGTTGACGAGATAATGAAGAAAAATTTTATTTTTCATGATGAGATAGTTCCCATATACGAAATACCAGTGGTGTTTTCAATATTAGAGAATTTAGAGATATCACGTCTTTCGCATGTATCTTGAAAATACCAAAACAGCTATCTACTGGAATTCTAGTTTAGCTGTTTAAATTTTATTCTAGGTGTTTGTATCACCGTTTGTGATTAGTAGTATATCAGGAAAACACAAGCATTCTCGAGTAAAAATAAAAAGAATTATAACTCCACCGAATCGCCTCCAAATATCTGAAATGACCTGAATTACCACCGAAATAGTTCCTGCAAATTAGAGGAAAATTTAAATTCTAAAATTATAGCCAAAATACTACCCTTTGAAACTCTAAACCAGCTCCAAACTAGCACAACATTAAAAAAAATCTGAAAGAGCCCTCAAACAGCGCCTCGCTGAAAAAACATACTATAATAGCACAAAACAACATCACATACAAAATCATCTAAAACAGCACCAAAACGTACCGTTTATAAAAATGAAAATATCGATTAATTAATACCAATTTATCCACCAGATATTTAAATTTTTATAAATCAATGTTAACACATATATACTGTTACAGATGATTATTTTTTTGAAACAGTACCTCATTTAGTACAAAAAGGACACGGATTCTTAACATTTCATTAAAATCAATGTAATTGAAAAGAATAATTTGTACTCGGGTTCTTAAAATTAATTTTAAGTATGTAGGTATATACATATGTGTGTATCTATTTATGGTAATGTGAAACTGCCAGAGAAAATTTTCAAATTTCAATTATTTGTTTTGAAATTTATTGCATCAGCAAGTATTACATGT
>NW_020439094.1:796266-810226 GCF_000699045.2 Agrilus planipennis
TATTATATAAGATTAATATAAACTAATTAGGTAAATTAAAAAATTGCCGATAAATTGTAACCTAAAATGAATTATTCTTACAATGCACCAATATTATAAAATTGAGAGGGTAGTTTCAAATAACGAAAAATTATTTTCATAAGTCAATTTTATAAGCTGAATAATGATCCGAACCGTAATAATTCATTAGTAAAACACTTTTTGTGTAAATTCTATAATTTTATAAGGCAAGTAGTCGGAATTTCTTTAACGTTCCTATTGCGACATGCGTTGTTCTAAATAATTCTCTCTATAATTTCACGATCCATTAATGAAGAAAAGCGGATAGATAAAGTGTAAAGCAATGCGATTAATTTTTATTAATTAAACTAATGAGTAACAAAACCTAAATAAGCCCAGATTACAGCGTTAATTAGACGCGATTATTTACTTTTATTTCTAACCCAGTAAGAGGCCAAGCAACCTTCGACCGTCAACCCCGACCGATCGTCGGATCTGTGGCTCGATGATTTTATGTTTTATTGAGATTTACAGCAAAGGTGTCTATATTTTACTTCGCTTATGAAATATCCATCACAGTTATAGACCAAACGTCGACAGATATATCGTATATAATTGGGACGATCAAGATTGGCAAAGTCCGCAATAAATAATCTGTGTGAATGGACGTATCTTTCTATTTCTTGTTTGCACTTTGGACTGATGTCATTTACTGCCTTTTGAACACACCCTTCCTAAGTTAGGAAATGCTTCATGAGTAGTATAGACAAAGTGAAAAAAGATAAACGAATAATATACTTCATTTACTTTCTGTAACGATGTGTCCCTTCCAATGTCTTGGATGCGCGCTGGCAAAATCGTAGGTAGGGGGAAAGAAGCTCATTATACTCTCGACTCTTGTTCATTAAACATACTTTTTCATACAGTACCTGCCAAAAGTTTTGTTCAATCATGAATAGTAGTGCGAGTCTAAAACAAGCGTTAAAGCCTTTAATATGTCTTCAAATATAAATAAACATCTCGTTGATATTTTCAGTAGTAAATGATAAAAATAACAGCACATTTGAGCAATGAAATTGTAGTGGATAAAATGGTCAATTTTTCCGTGCATTACTGTATGGATTATACGTTCCTCACCGGTTAAGAGTTTGGCCGAGAGTTGTCTCCTTCCTTTTCTGGCCTAGTGCTGTTCTTTTCTACTTTTGCCGGTCAAACTGAAGGTCACATCGCTACAGAAAGTAAACGAAGTATAGGAACCGGTGGCGGTACGCATGGGTACGCAAAAAATCAAGGTCGGCTTTATAACTGCGTGGTTGTAATTATATCTTTAAACAAGCGTTTTTGCTTTCCTAAATTCTTCCGTTTTTCCCAAAACTAGAACATCGCATATCCTTAACTGTTTGCGAACAGTGATCTAATCTAGATCTACCTCTACCCCTCCTAACTCCCCTGTCTGCCTCTAATATATTTCTGAATAGACTTTCATGCTTGAGAAGGTGTCCTGCCAACCCATCTCGCCTATTTCTTATTGACTACCATAGAATCCTCTGTTCTCCTATTCTTTCTAATACCTCTTCATTTCCAACCTTCTCTATCCACGGCATCCTTATCATTCGCTTGTAACACCACATTTCAAACGTTTCTAACATATTCGTCTCCACCGCGCCCACCGTTCAGCCGAGCTCCAGACATACACCTTTAACAATCTTTTCCAAATTTCTAAATTAACCGTTTGCGAGCATAGATGTGACTTCTTTTTGTTCAAGGCGACTCGACCCAGCGCTTTCGTCTGTTTTATATCCTAACTTGTCTGACTTCCTAGATATCGAAAATCATCGACTGATTTCTTTCAATTAACATCATTATATTCTAGGAATAATAAGTTAATTTTAATATTCAAATAAGTGTATATAAATAATGTAGTTATGGTTAATTTTTCCAATATCTGGTACTTCGGTCTCCGTAACCGTAGTTTATTTTAAAGACCGCTTTCAGTACATATCCCTCCACTAGAAGGACCGACTGGGGTGTATGGCTTTTTGTTTACCATCAGAAATTTCGGTGAAATACAAAATACCGTCTAGCATTATTGGTTGCTATAAGTCAAGGATTTCAAAAATTTGCCGTTTTAAATGTTTAAATCTTAAATGTTTTTTGTTGAGATTATTCACACATTCGGCCAGTGACTGCAATCACACGAACAAGTATTTTTTATTCTCTCTGTTTCCGTTGTAATATTTAGAAATTAATTAAAGTATTAAACATCAGTGATCCGTTATTTTATTTTAAAGAACTTGCTATGTCAAATTAATTTGGGGCATAGCTGTAATCGGTGTATCTATAGAAGATGTACAACCTCATTGCGAACTCTTCGAGAAACATTGTTTACACTTTTTACATCCACTTTTTCTAATTTTTCGTCTCGTATCTGTATATTCGCTCTTTTCTTACTTTTTCCATTTAGTGAATTAAATTAGTTTTTATACCATAAAAGTCATGACTTTAGAAAAATTTCAATTGATTGAAGTTCTCTGGCATTCACATCATCATATAAATAGTAGGTACATACTGTTAATTTATTTTACAGATATTTGTTTTTTCTTGATTGATCCCTGTGTTCAGGGTGAATTAAGACTTGCCCCCATTATTCACAAAATTTAATACAAACATAACATAATGCCTAGGATTAAACTGAAAGGGCTTTTGGGCAACTTACAATAGCGAGGGCTGTATTGTGAAAATTGTCTCAGGATACGATATATCGTATATATATCGATCCACTATAGTGGAGCTAGTCTTTTGACTGACTACCTTATGATGATGACCATGGTGACTATAATTTGATCGGTTTAATTATCCGAGATCGCACTAGTTGTGTGTAATTATCACAATTTTAAACTACGCCAACCGGAACAGAATTTAGAGTAGGTCATTAAATTCCTTTCGCTGCTTTGAACAAAATTTGAATCGAAATGCATAGTTTAAAGTGTTTAATCTCTTATCTGTAAAAATAATAGAACTGGAATATGCTTTTCTATAAATAAAAGCTTTATAGCAAAAAACGACGTGTATTCATAATAATAATAATGCATTTATTTAAACAGTTTTTTCGATTACATATTTAAATAATATAAACGTGTGCTGCCCGTACTTGCTGGGCTGCGAATTCGCCCCAAACAGCGAATAGTGCCGATCACCGAATCTAGAGCACCATTTCTAATTCCATATGCCACGTGTTTGCTAACTTGAAGGCATGTTACTAACTTCATACTGTTAAGTTTTCGTTAGATGTGCGCACGTAACTTTCATTACATGATAAAATTTTTAATTCAATACGCCCAAAGACTCATAATTACAGAAAGTCAGTATATACTGATACAAGATTGTTTTAAAATTACGATAAGGACGCATTAAACGGTAAATTTATGCTGTGTAACAGTGACAATACTTCTTCTGTATAGTAAATTCTGTTGCTGACCATTAACACTTAGGTGAAAAATATTTAACCTTGGTTATTGCACAGTCCTTGCATAATGAATTGGTGCTATTAACCTGAAAGCATTAATTCTCATCTATTTTATTTTAGTTGTCAAAAGATTGATAATAGTCGACATTATTTATTTATCATATATTTAATTAATTAATTCATTAATTATTTTATTTATATACAACCATTCAACAGATTATAATAATCCAATTGTAGAATAGATGTATTAGAACGAATACAGTAATTAATGTGATCAATGTTGATTCTTCCTTCATTATATCCATATTCTGACATCTAATGTATTACAGAAGAAAATCTTAATCAAATTTTTTTGATAGTCCACCAATCCGTACTCGTGGATGAGCACACTTTAACTCATGGATTTCATATTTCTCTCCTAGTTTTTTACCCACTATTATACCTCCATCCTTTCTATACTGCATTTTATTTATGTCAATATTTGTGTTGATTGGCTCAACTACTTGAGGGATCTCCGTTTTTGTTTGACAATATTCTTATTTTTTAATTTTCGCTTTAAAAAACAACTTGGGTTAAAATCCTGACAGTACTTGAGAATATAAAAGAGACCGTGTCTGAGATTTTTAAATGGAACGAGAAGCAGTTCTTATTTCAGTAATTTTTTTTGTAGCTATTTTCAGAAAATTCAGTTCTGATGTTATCATTTTATTGACTAAGTCTTTAAATACATATTGGAATTAATTTTTTAATTTTGGCTGCATTAATAATTTTACCAACGTCTTGAGTAGCTAAAACCATAAAAGTGTTATCTAAAGGGACTTGCCTACGTCAATGAAATTATATTCCTGACCATATTTCCCATTTCAAATCTGCTTTGCACTGTTGTAATTATACTACCTAAATTTCCAAGTTGTGTCATACTTAACCTCTGGGGAAAGGCGTAGTGTTAGTGTCTTTATAACTAGTAAATAATGTAATTAATGATTTACAAAGTTTGCGACTCGAGACGACGGTTTTACTATATCATCTTGTACAACGATTTAAGAGGGTTTCAGAATAAGTATTGATTTAATTTGTCTGCATTAAGAGCACGTTAACTGTACGAAACGAAAAATTGAATAAATTAATAAAATTAGTAAAATAGTTTGTGATTGCCACTTATACATTAATAAATAAATTTGTCATAAATTATAATGTAAAATCTCTTAATAACAACAATAACACTACTTCCACCGAGAAAATACGGCTGCTAAAATTAGACCACTTTCATTTAAAATTATTAATGAAAATTTGGTTTCAAAATTTTAAAATTATGAATGTGTTTATTCAGATAATTATGGATTATTTTCGAATTATGTCTTTATTTCAAGTTCTTACTTTCCTGTTTAGTGAAAATTTTATACGGTCCCAAAAATTAATTTTTTTTTAAAAGGTTACTAGTTGTAAGTTAGTTAGGTACCAACTATGAATGTAATTTCCACCTACTAAGTGGTTACATTGTATATTCCATCCAGTCAATTGCGTCATACAAACGATTTCCTGATAGAGGGCTTTATTTGATTACTATTATATCATCTCAAAATCACGTAAAATTTTAAAGTCAATTTCTTTTTTCCGTAAGGATCATGTAACACATAATATATCGGAACTGCGAACAAAATTTCACTTCAGTTAATTATTTCCTAATTGGATACATCTCGTTAAGTCAACCGGTTAAACATTGCGAAATACTAATTTGTTTGTTTGACGACATTCAAAAGAGAGAAACTGAAACCAGTCGTCTTCATTTCACTAATCAGTGGCGCTGACGTTATTATCCTTATTTATTAAAAATGAATATTTTCATTTGATTATTTTTATA
This sequence comes from Agrilus planipennis, assembly GCF_000699045.2. NCBI lineage: Eukaryota > Metazoa > Arthropoda > Insecta > Coleoptera > Buprestidae > Agrilus > Agrilus planipennis. Next base: position 801,594 of record NW_020439094.1, read on the forward strand.
ACTGCAACGTTCAAATGCAAACGAATTTGCTATTTCTTCTTTTTTTTACCTAAATTCTAACGGCAACTTATTCTTTTCATCATCGTAAGGTCGTCAGTTCTAAGACTGGTTGGACACGCATCTCCACTCCTTCCTATTCTGAGCTAATCTTCGCATTTCCCTAAAGCTAGAACAATCCATATACTTAAATATTTGCGAACAGTAATCTAATCTATAGGTCTACCTCTACCCCTCTTAACTCCCGTTCCTGCTTCTAATATGTCTCTGACTAGATCTTCATGCATGAGAATTGTGTCCTACTAACCTATCTCGCCTATTTCTTATTGACTACCATAGAATCCTCTGTTCTCCTATTCTTTCTAATACCTCTTCATTTCCAACCTTCATTCGCCTGCAACACCACATTTCGAACGGTTTTAACATTTACTTATCCTATTATATTTTCGAAAACTGATTTCCAAATATATACCCACATCATAATACTTACAGAGCAAATACCTGAGCATAAATCCCCAAAAAGCAATTTATTAACATTCGGTAGCTTCTCAAAGCCGTATAATAATGGAGATTTAATTCGGATTACAATTACAATTCTGTACCCTTATATTCACAAATCCGAAAGTAAAGGTCAATATCGCAATAATGTACAAAATTATCAATCTAGAAAGCATAAATAATGTGATTCTTTTTCAAATATATGCTATTGTGACAATATCATCACTTTTGTAAAAAAGTGATTATTTTCATGGCCTGATATAAATATGTATATTCATGGTGCTTGTGCGATGAAACATATTACCTAATAAAACAAAAAAACTCGACAAAATTCGTTTCGATCGAGTCGGTCTTTGTCAAGAATGCTGTTACATAACACTAACAGATAAACAAGAAAAAAAATTGTGATACATATGTATTCGATCGTAGGTGGGTTTAGCCTTGTAAGGGCTCGTAATCTGACAATGTCCTACTGATAAGTAGTGCAGAATAAAGCGGTACCATCAAAACTAATTAGAGGTGCTATTTGTTATTGAGATAAGAACGAATAGACGTTTGATTTGCTTTGAATTTTATATTGAACTTATATCTACTGTGCACTTTAATTTACACGATGAACTGTGTACATCGAACCCGTTTGTTTCGAACTATCTTAGCTGTCTTTGTATTATGTGATCTATTTCTGCATTGTATGATCTCTTTTCATTATGATCTGTGTTAGAAACGAGAAAGTACAATTTAAATTAACTTGAATATGTAAACAAAGGAAGTGAAGTGTAGGAGTCCCTTCCTAAATATTATGGATGACAAGCTTCATAGCTTCATTGATCATTACAAATGAGGCTGGTTAGTCTATCATCGTGTATATATATATTGCAATATGGAGAGCAAATCATTAGTACCAATATCGTAGGCGGCATTGAAAAGAGGTTTACTTGTTCCTTTGACTATACATAACCTGAGAACGACTCGAGAAGCATATCGATCACTCTCTACTTATTTTCGCTCTTTTTCTCGCTTGTGCGCATCTCGCGGCTTCAGATCGTTGGTCGCCCTGTTTATATTTTAAAAGACGTCTCATTTTCAATGAGGTTCAATTCAATAATTAATTTTTCAATTACAATGAAATTCGCTGTTTTTGATTCTAATCTCTTTTCTTCAGTGATTGATATAAATATTGTTTGAATTTACAGTAAATTATTTTATGTTGAAAAATAAACTTAATTGATTGTTACATACTGTTTTAACTTTTTGAAGTAATAACCATTAGCAATACTAATGTATATAATTTTATTACATCACCCTATCTATTCATGAAGATGTGAAATCTCATACAACTGCATATTAGTATCAACTAAGTTGTGGTAATATATACAAACTCTAAAAATTATCTGAGCTTAAAATAAACTATTTCATCATCATCATAAGGTCATCAGTCTTAAGACTGGTTGGACACGTACCTCCACTCTTTCCTATCCTGAGCTAAACTTCGCATTTCCCTAAAACTAGAACAGCCCACATCCTTAACTATTTGCGAAGAGTAATCTAATCTAGGCCTACCTCTACCCCTCCTAACTCCTGTTTCTGCCTCTAATATGTCTCTGACTAGACCTTCATGCCTGAGAAGGTGTCCTACCAACCTATCTCGCCTATTTTTTATTGTCTTCCATAGAGTCCTCTGTTCTCCTATTCTTTCCATTCTTTCCAATACCTCCTCATTTCTAACCTTTTCTACCCACGATATCCTCATCATCCGCCTATAACACCACATTTCGAAAGTTTCTAACCTTAAAACCTTAAAACTATTTCATATTGGGAAATAAATTTAATTCATTGTTTAACGTTTTGAAGTAATAACCATTAGCAATCCTAATGTTTTTCTTGAAGTAACTATATACGAGTTCATCAAAAATCATTTAGTTGTTAATCTCCTTGTCAGTTATGCCAGAAGTATTGTGACTCTAAATCAACAACCGTTTTTTTTTTTTAAAGTAACAGTAATGGGTTGATCTAGATTTTATTTCTCAGCTTATAAACCATATGCTCATTCGATATTATAAATGCACAAAATGGTATTAATATAATAATCTATAAGATATGCAATCCGTTATATAATTTTATTGCATCACTCTATTTATTCAACCATAAAAATGCATATTAGTGTCAACAATTATTCTTAAAAAACAAGGTCCTTAAGATCTTGAAAACAATAAATTATTAAATAAAAATTATCTGAACTTAAAATAAATTATTTCATACTGAGAAATAAGTTTAATTAATTGTTTAATTCTTTGATGTAATAACCATTAGCAATCCTAATGTATTTCTTTAGTTAACTAAATACGAGTCTATATGATGTTGTTGTTGAAAACAATAAATTGTTAAATAAAAATTATATTAGCATTGTCATCCATTAACAGATGTAACCTAATTATCATTTAATTAATGTACAGACATGATACTACCACGGCTCCAATTGTAACTTATATTACGTATTTATCAGTAGATTACGCTGGACATGAATATCTACCTATTTTATGCAGTTTGATGCAATCAAATTTATATAACAATCGAAATTACGTAACTAATCTACGTAGTAAATACATATGGATATAAATTATTACATTGTCATTCTGGTCAGACCAGATAACTCCAATCCGTTTCCTAATATTCAATATGCAATTGGCGGATGAATGTTATTGACCTAATTTAAACCCATCATTATCGTACGTTAATCTTAAATATATATATATATATATATATATACAGAAATACATGTGTGTGAAAGTCGTGGCCAATGCGTAAAATTCTGAATTCCTAAATACGGCTTTAAGCGTCACTTAAGAAGGTTATGTATTTCATAAAACAACAAGCTTTTACCCGCGGCTTTGCTCGTGTTAAAGTCCTAAATACAGTGGATTTCGGGAATAACGACAACTAAGGGACCACTGTATTATATCCGGAATTGGTTACAAGCAAAAGTTTACTTTAGGTTCAAAAGTTTACTAAACACAGTTGCTACTCAAAATATCACTTTGGAACTGAACCGCTTACCTAGTTTACCTACCTCGTTAACATCTATAAACAAACAGTAAAGGTCACCACACTTTCTGACCATGTATGTGCATGTAAACAAAAAATAAAAAAGCTATTTGTGTCTTTGTCAGCAGACTCCGGTCGTTATATCTACATGGGATTACTAGGGATTCGTTACAAATGATTCATTAAAAACAGTCGCTACATCCGAACTCGGCGTTACATCCGAAGTCGTTATAGCCACATGGATTTTGTACTAAAGTATGCTTTAAATTCAAGGGACTTATATTTAACGTCGCTATAACAGAATGGTCGCTACAACCAATGTCGTAATAAATGAAATCCACTGTATGTGTCAAAGAGCATATCGAGAATATAATAATTTGATGAGTCCTGATCAGGATCATCAGGATAAAACTATGCTTTCTAATTGTTTAGGATAAATTAGTGATGCAACGGAAGTATGAACATAAACAGAAGTAAAAAGTAAATTTCTACGGAAACGGAAACGGATGCGGAAGCGGAAGTGTAATGATTTTAGGGAACGGTTGTGCGTCCTTTTCATGAATATTTTGTGACAAATTTTGTAATTAACACACATCATTAATATCAACAAAATAATCCCAAGTGGGACGTCTTTTTGACTTCAAAATTGCGCTTTTAACTTAAAATTTACACCACTAACAGACACTATACAAAATAAATAAACGCTATAACTATATTCGTATTCTCGAAATAAAATTATTCAAGGAAGCAAAGGGGGAGCCGAAGGTCCTGGACGTTTTTAGGTAAAAGTAAGAAACTAATAAGAGAATAAAATTTGGAGAATATCGACGTTAGAAATACTAGGAAATAGATTTAGGCCCTAAACTATAATTATATTAATTGCACAAGGATAATTTTATTATTATTAAAATTTTGCAGGCTTTGACGCTTTATTGACGCTAATACTTCATAAACATAAACAGTTGATAACAATACTTTCACAATGTTACACAGGAGAGGCTGAAAGCTGACGCAAGTTCGTGCACAACATGCAGTTTTAAAGCGAGCAATTCCATTTAAATTGTGCTTTGAAGACGACCAAGTTCAGCCAACAGACAAAAGTAATAAATTTTTACGACTTGTTTTATTATGTACTTCGATATAGTGATTTTCAAAAATATGAGAAATAANGCTGATTCTACATATGCAGAACATTTATTAAAGGAAAAACACATTTTTAATAATAATTTTAAATCCAAAAAGCTATAAATTAAACCTAGCCGAAAGTATTTATATTAATAAATGCAATAAATTAAATATTTTGCTAAACATCAAACTGATGTAAATAGTTCTCTTTTATTAAATTTAAATTTATCTTCAAAAACTTAAATTCTTACCTCATCCCTTCCTTTCGTTTTTTCCACCCCATAAAATTTGTAAACTCTTAGTATTTAAGCTAATTTTGTAAGAATTTTAATAAGAATATCTTCACCTGAAGAAGCCAAGTTTTGGCGAAACAATGGCAAAGAGGGGTTGCAACGAGCAATTCCATCTAAGTTGTGTTTTGTTCAATCAACAGATAAAGGTAATACATTTTTACGACTTGTTTTATTGTTCCGATATATTGATGTTCAAAAAGATGAGAAATAAGATTTTGTAAAGTTCCGATAAGTTTCCGTTAAAAAAATACGGAAGCGGATGTGAAAATGTATGCGGAATTTCCGCAATTGCGGAAGCGGAAGCAGGGATCTGTTACAAAATGTATACACTTTGCGTAAAATCACAGTAAATTCTGTCCTTTATTGAGATGAAAAGAAATTTTTTTCTATCCCTCGGGAACAGTATTTTGTTTCCTGAAAAAGACGTCCCGTATATCCTTTTCTGTACATATGACTAGTACGTGTCAACTGTAGAAAATTGTGAATTTATACTTTTTAATTCATGAATAATGTGAAGACTTCAGGGGAAACTATGTACGTGTAGCGTATGCGTTTAGAGTCTGGTAATTACGATAAGATTATTTTCATGGGCAGGTAATAATATAATCAAAAATAAGAGAAAGCTGCAATTTGACGCCCAATATTCTGACCCAGTCATCGGTATGTTACGTAATAATTGACCTACGGACCTCTGAGGTAACACCGCATTCAGTTACAATTCTGTAAATCGCCTTTATTGTATGAAATGTAAAAGTAATTGCGCAAGTTGTTTTCCAGGTGTGGACGTTACTCTTACCCACGTGGATAAGAATGTAAAAATACTTAAAACACGTTCCACATATGCCCGCTTCATAACCCGCTGATAACGGAAAACGTGAACACGTATTTTAGACCCGGTGTTACATCAGGAATAAACCGAAATAGGTAGAAAGCATATTTTTTATATTCGACTCTGCGCTTATGAATTAATTAAACATTATTAATGATATAGTGCAGGGATGGCGAACCAATGGCACGCGACACAATATTTTGGGCACGTCACCAATATCAATCATAAAGTCTAGTTCAATATGGATCCAAAACTTTATTGAAACAAGGAAACTAATTGAAACAGAAATATTGGCAGGTGATACAAGTGAAAATGCTAATAACAAAATTTTGGAAACATGAAATGCGTTACAAAACACTTTTAATAGTTTGAAGAAACTGGCTTATGCTATTTTAACAATGTTTTTTCCTCAACCTATGCCTGCGAGTCATTATTTTCAGAGATAAATAACATTAAAAACTCGGTTAGAAATCGTTTGACAGATAACTCCAGTTCAGCATGCATTCTGCTAAAAGTAACATCTTACAACCCTAACATAAGTTATTTGTCATCTAATCTGCAACAACAAAAGTAACACTAATTTTACATTAATATAAATTACACGTATAATTTAAACATTGCAAAATGTTCCTATTTTTTTGTAGTAAATAACAATGTTTAAGTTGATATTATTATTATTTTCCCAATTATCACAGAGACAAAATTATTTGATGACACCTCTTTGACCTGATGAAACTTTTCTTTATAAAAATGGCACGTCGATACGTAAAGGTTCGCCATCCCTGATATAGTGTACTGAATTAAGTAGGTATTTACCCTAATGTTAGTATATGTAGTTGTAACATGAAATATATTTTCTTAAGATTTTATTAAAATTTGGATAATTGATGACTAAAATGGAGAAAACTAAATTTTTATGAAAACGCAAAAGCTACAATCTTCGAAAAAATAAATGCGGAAGAGGATGTGAAAATGTATGCGAAACTTCCGTAAAATGACAGTAAATAAAGTCGTTTATTGAGATAAAAATAAATTTTTCTATCTCTCGGAAACAGTATATTGTTTCATAGATAAAAATTACCTTATATCCTTTTGTATACACCTGACAACGTATGCACAAAATTTAATTATGATCAGTTGAGTGGTTAAGGCGTGAAATAGTAACAAACAAACAAATTTAAATTCGCATTTATATTTTATTAATTAGGATTAATGAACGGTCAAGGACTGAAAAAACATACTTGACATTAAAGAATTTCGTTTGGCTGCATTATCAACAGGAAAAAATATTTATTCTAGTGTTAGTTTCCCTGGTGCATGTGGCTGTAACATGAAATATATTTTCTTGTTTTTATTAAAATTTGGATAATTGATGACTACAATTTAAACAATTCTCAATGTTACAAAATAAAATTTATGAACACACAGAGAAAATTAAATTTTTATAAGAACGCAAAACTTGCAATTTTCGATTGTAAATGACTGAATTTGCCGTAGAAATAATAAAAGGTAACTTGTAATAATCCCAATTTTGACGTTTTTTTTAAAGTTATTTCAAGTTTCTTAATTATTACAATTGAATTTGTAATATTAACTAAAATACTTAGTAAATTTATTTCTGCTGGTAGTTTACTTTTACAAATTCGGGTCCAAATTGTAATTTCTATTATTTTCGCTTACGAAGCAACGAGCTAGTGAAATAAATTGTAAATATCGCTTTTATATTTAGGTAAATTTTCGTTTTTCATTTTCTCCGTGCAGTTTGAGAGGTATTCAATTTCAACTATACGAGATCCCAAAAAATTTACTTACATATTTAGTCATAACTTAAAATTTTATTAATTAATTTTCCTTTACTATCATAACCTTTTTAAAATATTGTCTTCCAAACATAAGCAAAAAAAAATTACACACACGACACAGTTTGGTATAGACTCTGTGAGATCAGATAACAATTAATTCCTAATTTGTATATAAGTAAAATTTTTCGTAAAGTTATGTTATAACGAAATAACAAATTACTATCATCCTATCTAAAATTTTAATATCGTATCAAATTACAACACACTCCTTTTCTTTTTCATTTAGAAGTAAGAAAAGAATAATAGGTAGAAAACAGTATGTAACCATTTTAGCCTTTATGTTCAAGATACCAAAAAAAAAATAACAAGCCAATGACGTAATTCACCAACAGATGCAATACACGCTTTTAGTTGCTAAAACAACAGTTGGGAAAATCATATTTCATTATAAAAAGTGTAGGTAAAAATGGGAATTAAAGAATATCGTCTTTTTTAGAATTCCGTGCTTCTAAAAGAAAGCGGAACCATTATAAGATCACTCACCTATCTGTCACTCACAGTCATTATTCTAGGAAACGTCAAACGTAGAAAGATAATTGGCGTAGCTAATTTTACAGGGAGTATGCTAACAATCTTGAAAAAATATGATACCGTACAAGTACCTACTGTTATAAAGAAATTCAAGACATTTTCAATAGAAATTAATGGTATCTTATTTAAAAATATTCTTCGTACTTCTCATTTATTTTCGGAACAGTTGAAAATAATGAACAGCCGTTAGCATTAACTAATTTACAAGAATAGCAAAGATTATCCGGAGTTTGATAGCCATCATTTAATACAAAAATCGGTTGTCTGTAAAGTCGGTTTACTGACGATAGTTGAACGTGACAACATCATAAGAAAATACTGATGGAATGGTTTCATTTTTCAAAAGAAAATTTTAATTTTATTTGTTTGATAGATATTTTGTATGGATATAGAGAAGGAGGTAAATGGAAATGTATTATTGTATAGCAGCTGTCCACGCGGACGCATCGCTCACTC